>NW_028244977.1:0-127231 GCF_964263255.1 Lissotriton vulgaris
AACAAGAGCCTCATGGGCACCAAACACAAATGCCCCTTTTCCTGTGGTCAAGGCCAAGTATGATACTGTCATTGCACTTCTAAAAACAAAGGTCCCGCAGAGAGAGGTGAATTTTCCCAAGATTTTCTGGACGACACAAGAGTCAAAAGAGTCAGTATATTTTTCCTTTGAGTGGTTATTACAAGTGTACTAAGGAAAATAGTGTGGTTAGTGACCCGCTTGTGAGAACATGGGGAGGTTAATTTAATCTTTTGTCATTAATTTGAACCAGGAGATTTGCTCTCAGATACAGCAGAATGTGATTTGTTGGCAGCCGAAGTTTCTTGATGAAAATTTGCAGTATGCAATGTTTTATAGTGATACTCTAATGGTGAAACAGAATAGATTGAAAGAGAGATTGATGATTGCAAAGACAAAGTTGGTGCACAACAGTAGTGCAAAAGGTTGTGTCATGATAGATCTAGGGTTGGATCTTGCTCCAAGTATAGTTGTAAACAATTAGGGAGTTGCCAAGCAGTACACACAAGGAGGGAATGTAGCCCTGCAAGGGAGAGGTAGAGGGAATATTGAAAATTAAAATATTGGTGCTTTGAAGAAAGTACTCCTTGCCACAGTTGCAATAAGGTGAAAGAGGAAATGTAGAAACAATCATGATAGTGTGCAGAGTGATGCTCAGTGCTCAAGCACAAAATTCCTTGTCACAGGAGCTAGTAATGCTGATGCCACAGGCTGCTATGTAACTCTGAATGCGCCTCAGGCTTCCACAGTGCTGAGGTAATAGAAATTGTCAGGTAGCCAATGTGTCCCCCACTCGCACCCTATCCATGCACCCATGTTCCTTGTATGTCGTGTAACTTCTTTCCTGTTCATGCTAGAAAGACGCAAATACATTTGTGTCCAACGTTAACACGTCAGTTATACAGTTCTCCAAGAAAAACACGTTAATTAGGCTTCTAGGCCTATGGTGCCATGTCTTTACATGGTGCACTTTTGAATCTCGCACACGTTTTCCTCCATGTTTTCTGGCCCAGTCGAGCCAGACCCTTAATCGAGGCTCCAAGTTCTTTACTGCCTCTGAAAGCTGCCGTTTAGGTATGCATCCCTGACCTCTGCCTTACTTCCTGCTCAGACGAGCGGTGCCCGGCTCGGCCTGGTCTGCTTGCCAAGACGATGTTTTACCTACAAGTTATCTGCTCAGCCTCCTCGAAAACACATTCCAGTCTAGTGAATTAGGTAAACATATTCCCGGCTGCAGAGCAAAGGGCCCTGCCTTCCTGTCGCCATGCAAGTAATTTACTGCTCCCGTTACCATGGTAGGCCCATGGCCCCCGCACTCTACATGAAGATCCATATCCATGCACTAGCATTCAGTGATGAACGGCCTCTGCCCGAGAAACCTTTTACTCCAGACAATACATCCTCAAAACATACGATATCAGATATGCTATAGGTACAGGTCGTTTTGACACCCCAGACATTAGTCTCCTCTACTCGTGCAAAAGTCAAAGCCCCAGCTCTCCCTAGTTACACGTCATACTCAGTTGCGCGCGCATCCAGGTCATAGGTTTCTGCTGATCCTGCAAACTTTCTCCATGCATCCACCCACTTGTGACGTTTCATGTGACGTTTCTCTGACATATCAAGTGCACGCCCATGTGTACGCTTTCTTACACGCCTCCTGTTACGCACATGTGTTCTTATCTCTCTCTTTTCACCTGTTACGCCTACTGTATTCACTTCAAGTGTACTGTTTCACTATATATAATGTGTGATGTTAATAAAATGTTGAATGTCCCTTCCTGAACCTTAGTGGTGATGGAACTCGATGTCCCATACCTCGAGGTATTTCATTAAAGCCCGTATGACTCAGATTCCACGGACTCTGCCTCTCATTTGATTGAGCTATCCTTTTGACTTATAAATTATATGGAAAAATGATACGGTAATTTTATTTACCACATAATTTGGCGACCGAACAGGGACACCCCCACTTCCCCACTCGCCGGTGATGTTACGCAGGCCTTGACCCTTCTACAGCCGCGACGGAATCCGTTCACACCTGCGGGTTTTCCTGCTATCTCCCTCGGGCCCACGGAGGAGACGGAGACTGCGGTCCGGCATCCAGACGAGGCGGTGAGGAATGCGGAGGATCCCGACCAGAGCCCCTAGTCGAGAGAGCAAGGTCCGAGGTATCCGGAGGCCCACCTGTTCCGAAGCGCAAGCGTAGCTGCCAGACGCCGTACCAGTCCAGTCCAGTCCAGTCCAGTTTCTGAGGCCTTCAGTTCTTGCTTCCCGGTGAGTACCGTTGTTGGGAACGCATCTAGGCGGGTTCATTAATTTGTGCCCGGTCAAGACAGGTCTGGGTACACAGACCTGGTCCAGATGTGTTCATTTCGGTGGACACGGTATGACGTGTCTCTTTATGGGACCGGTATTGTCTGTACTGTTTTAGCAGTGCATCTAGAAATTCAGTGATTCAGTATTCTAGTATTGTAACTCGAGATTTCAGTATTTATGTGTCTTCTATGTATCAGGTAATATCCGTCCGAAATGTTTTAATGTGGTTTTAATGTCGTGGTATGAATGACTGTTTTTGCTATTCATTACTGTGTTTACTGTGTCCATGTTTAAAACAATCCGATTATGCCACTGTTCTCGAAATTACGTCAGATAGGAACTAGGAAAGGGATACTCGAAGAAGCAGTTCCCGTCCCACCTAGGGACACTCCTGGACATTTTATGTACAATAAGCATGGCTTAGATGCCATACTGTACCTAGATTTGTGGGTGGACTATACCAAGGGTCTGGAAGAGAAGTATAGATGGCCTGTCTCAGGGACATGGGATGCTGATTGCATCATGAGAGTAGAAGAAGCATTATGGAAAAAGAAAGCCAGACAATCCCAGAAAAATGCCATAGAATTATGGCGTAAAGAAGCCCATAGAAGAACAGAGAAAAAATCAGGAAAGTAGAGAGAAGTAGAGAAGAATCCGAAAAAGCTAGAGAAAAAGAGTTACTAGAAGAAGGAGAACGAGTCAGAATAGAACAACAGGACAGACAAAGAAATGCCCTTATTACAGGACTGTATCCAGTTCTTGCCGAGGGCCTGCCCAAGGCGACCCCGGAAGCACCTTGTAACTTGCCACCACCATTGGTCCCGACTAGACTCCGTCACAAACAAACTGCAGCGGACATTTTCCTTTCTTCCTATTTAGATGACGTAGCTCCAGCATATACCAACGTACGCGTACCACCAGCTAATAATGTACAGCAGCCTACTCAGTCCGTTCAGTCTGTTCAAGACACGTTACCTCCACCCCCTCAAGTCTCGACTTCCTCGTCTGTTGTTATTTCCCCTCCTGTCACCACTGTCCCTGTCACAACTATTCCTGTCACTACTACTAATACTGTTCCTCCTACTGTCAGTCCTTACAATCCGTTTGCTACACCGGCAACCCAGAGTTCGCCTACAATACCTGCACCTACTCTTCAAATAATGACACCCGCAGCAACATCACAGCTAGTTTATGGTTACGCTTCCGCTTCAGGAGGCGCCGTAGGAGGTCATCTTCGCACCCCGCCACAAGTAAAACGAACAACGCTTAGAGATCTAGCATTACAACGTACACCCAGGGCAGCGACATTCGCAGCCCTTAAAGAGTATGTTACAGACTGCAGATATGACCCAGTACCAGGCGAAGACGGGATGGTACTATACTCATTACGTTTACGGCGAGTTGCAAACTATTTGATTCTTTTACCAAAAATGACTAACCATCTAGACAACATATATAATTTCATTAGAACAGGGGAGAGATCAGAATGCATTCGCGAGGCCATGACACATCAAAAGGTTGAGACACAAAGAATGATCTTACGGTTTCTGATAAATTGTTTGATAAGGGAACGAGATCAGCCAGGTATAAGCAAGGAAGAGATGGATGTACTGATAAATTGGAGTAACAATATAGCTGATGGTAAACATGATAAACAAAATTGCATAGAGGCCATGTACAGAAAGATCCGCAAAGAAATAGTAATAATACACACAAAGGAAAACGAAGCTAGGGGAGCTGAGAAAGAGGATGAAATCACAGAAGAGGACGAGATAGATGATACAGAAGAAAACCGAGAGATGATAGCGTACGTAGGTAGAGCGAGACTTCCTAAACAGTATTCTTTTGACAGACCTTTTGACAGACCCATTCGTCTAGAAAGCAAGAAACGTTTCCTATCTCCCATACCAGAACAATGTTCTCTTGAACATGTATTTCAAGACACAGATAAAATACTGAAAGAAAGAATAGGTTACATTGAACTTAGTATAATGCGTGATCAGGAATTAGCACGGTCAGCAGTCCAATGGGCTGGAAATGATAGTATATATAAAGATGATTCAGTAGCGCAAACGTTTTTGAGTCTTACCCCAGACGAACAGCGATTAGCTGGTATGTACATGATCCAGCATCTCATCACGCTATATGAAAGTCAGCATTCTGATCCAGGTCCCCTATATAATATATTAGAGGAATTACTACTAAAAAGATGGAGAGGCCTAGGTACTGATTTAATAAATATCATACTAGAACAACGACACAAATACAGAACTTTCCTGACTCCACATTTCGTTCCTGTTCCACCCCCAGTTAGACAACCATTTCACATAGACAGACAGAATCCCTTACGAGAAGTTCATCCCGTCCAGACCACAGGGGGTGTGCTACAGTGAGTATTCGTATACACTGCCCTGACCAAAATGGAATTATTGGAAATGAAGAAATTAGTGCCTTGTCATGATAAAGATCCAGCAGGGTTTCACCGTGAATTAAAAGACATGTTACTGATGGGAGATTATACATATTCCGACATTCTGAAAATGTTAAAAGTATTGTTGCCCGCCGGTATTTACGAAAAGCTTAAAGAAAAAGAATGGGAGGTGGGAGATAAAAAGATTAATTGGACTGAATTAGAAGACGAAGAAAATGGACGAGTCCCAGGTACAGGTCTTGGGGACAAAGCTAAAGCACTACCAGGATTATTAGTACAGGTCTTACCGAGGTTATTGGCAATTAAAAAGGAAGACTGGGATGCAATCTCAGCCTGCAAACAGAAACAAGACGAAGACACTAGTGATTTTTATTCTAGATTCGAGAAATGTTTTATTATTAATAGCGGTTTGAAAACAAGTAGCGAATCATATCCACATCTTTTTGTGACCAAATTAGTCGAGAATTCCTTACCACAAGTTAAAAATAGAGTATTGAAAGTCGAAAGCACATGGCAAGCAAATACCCCTTCTCAAATGTTACAAATGTTACAGTACCACCAGAACCGAATTAGAGAGGAACACGAACATGAACAGAGACGTATGAAAGATACGAAAATGAAAGTACTCGTTGCCCAGTCCGTCCCAGCAGATGGTCAGAAGAGGGGTACCACACAGACTAGTCATCCTGCAGCTCCTGTTAAAGGGAACTGCAACTACTGTAAACAACCAGGTCACTATATAAATGAATGTTTGGTTTTGAAACACAATATTGCTACAGGCAAAACGAAAGAAAGACCGCGTCCTCCCAGACCAGAACACGTTCCACAGAATATTCCACAGAATACGCAACCTCCACAGAATGCACTACAACAGACAGTAGCTGTACCCCAACCCCAGCCTATTGCTGCCACGCAACATGTCACACAGCAAATGTACCAGTATGCACAGTCAGATTACCCCGATTATCAGCAGTATACATGAAACAGCCTAGAGAGGGAGGTTGGCTTGCCCCTTATCGAGGTTCCTGTAGATCAAGATGGTCCCTATGTACATAGTCAGGTATTAGGGAAAGACAGAAGATTTTTGATTGACACAGTGGCGAGCAGAACTACCATTAGACATGACGAGGTTCCAGGGGCACCCCTCTCAGGCTCACAGAATGTTTCCCTGGGTTTTTCAGGAAAGCCTATTGTTAACGAAGTGTCAAAGCCAGTTCCCCTTGCAGTTGGTCCATTGTCTCGTACTACAGATTTGTTGCTTACGAAATCATGTCCTGAAAATCTGCTTGGTATTAAAACGTTGAAAGCATTAGGAGCTGTAATATGTTGTTCTCCGGAAGGAGTGAGATTATTTTTACGTGATTTCAAAGGTCATTATGTGTTGAGAGATTTTGATCCCAGATTGCAAAAAGTACCACAGCATTTATGGGCGCAAGGTCCAACTGATGTAGGTTGTATGCACATTACACCTTATCGTGTCACTCTCAAGCAAGGAGTTGTACTACCCAGAATCCGACAATACAAATTGCCCCCCGAGGCTGTAACAGCCTTACTGAAAATTATTGACGAGCTCATTGCCCAAGGAGTAGTTGTAGAAACTGACTCCAATGTATGTAATTCTCCAATCATTCCAATTCTTAAACGAACTGACCCAAGTGCACCTCCAGTCTATCGATTGGTGATTGACCTCCGAGAACTGAATAAATGTATAATACCACAGTACCCAGTAGTCCCAGATATTTCATCACTATTGACTGCCATTGATTCCGAAGCAGCGTTCTTTACTGTAATTGACCTCAAGACTGCCTTCTTTAGTGTCCCCATTCACCCCGAAAGCCAATACCCTTTCGGTTTCTCTTTAAATGGCCGAAGCTTCAAATTTGCACGTGCACCTCAAGGGTTCACGGAAAGTCCTAGCATTTACAGCCAGGCCCTGAAACGACAACTAGACAGTATCCACATGCCTACTGACACTGCTCTGCTCCAATATGTCGATGACTTGTTAATCACTGCATGGACCGAACGTGACTGCGAGCGCGCATCACTGACTGTCTTGTATTTTTTGGCCGAAAAGGGGCATAAGGTGTCCCCTTCGAAGCTGCAATTCTGTGCCCAGCAAGTGGTATACCTTGGACACTTGCTGTCCAAGAGGGGTAGACAGTTGACACCAGATCGTTTCCAGTTAATTGCACATCTGCCACAGCCCAAGACACAAAAGGAGGTACGGGCCTTCATTGGCCTCACTTCTTACTGCAGACAATGGATTCCCCAGTATGCATATCTAGCGAAGCCATTCATACAGTTGACAACACAGGAGGCAGCGACTTCGACTGATCTCCCTTGGACTCAGGAACATACACAAGCTTTTGACGAGTTAAAGAAAGCTTTATGTCAAGCACCTGTTTTAGCGACACCATGTTATACCAAACCTTTCACGCTTTTTGTCATTGAACGCGATGGCACAGCGTTATCTGTTCTCACACAAGATCAAGCAGGACACCACAAGCCTTGTGCTTATTTTTCCAGTACATTGGACCCAGTAGCCCAGGCTCTGCCTGCGTGCCTTAAGTCAGTTGCAGCAACAGCTCTAGCTATCAGACAAAGCGACTCAATAGTGTTAGGACATCCCTTGACAGTACAGGTTCCACACTCTGTGGAAGTTCTCCTGAACCGAACCCAGACTCAACACTTGACTATAGCACGACTGACAGGTTACGAACTGACATTGTTTCAGCCACACATAGAAATCAGACGATGCAACATACTTAACCCTGCCACATTGTTACCCTCGAGCACAATTGACCCGACACCACATGACTGCGTAGAAGTCATTAATACCGTGACAAAGCCCAGACAGGACTTGACAGACATTGCATTGCCCGATCCAGACCTGACACTTTACGTGGATGGTTCATGTATGAGAACAAGCAAAGGAGAGTTAGTGGCCGCATATGCCGTGACCACTGAAACTGAAATCATAGAAACACATCGTATCGACACATTATCTGCCCAAGCAGCAGAGCTCATCGCTCTGACCCAAGCCTGTATATTAGCCAAGAACAAGAAAGTAAACATATACACAGATTCGCAGTATGTATTCTGAGTCGTTCACGACTTCGGTGTTCTTTGGGAAGAAAGAGGGTTTTTAACTTCTCACGGTGCCAAGATACAACACGGTCCCCTCATTCAAGCCCTGTTAGAAGCAATACATTTGCCTACAGCCGTAGCCATCATGAAGTGCAAAGCACATACTAAAATCACAGATACCATTTCCCAGGGTAACGACCTGGCAGATCGGACAGCTAAACTCACAGCCCAGACTCAAACAGACATTCCAACGGACATGACAAAGACTGAAGTATCATCACAGACACATTGTATGACAGTCAAGGATCCCACACTAGATGTACTCGACATACAGACACATGCAACCCCAGATGAAATCAAGAAATGGACTGAACAAGGAGGGATCCAGACAGATCAGGGATGGATGACGAAGGGTAGAGCCACATGGTTCCTCCCCGACTCTATGGGTCAAGTAATCATTAACACAGCACATAGTCCAGCACACTTAGGAGAAAAAGCCATGTTAGACAGCATTCAAAACCTCTGGTTCAACAAGCATTTACGAGCAGCAGCGAAACAGAAAGTGCGTACCTGCATGATCTGTTGTCAGTTCAATCCAGGCAAAGGTGTCCCCGTGGAACAGGGTGGATTTCATCCTCCTGACCATCCTTTTGAAGTCCTCCAGATGGATTATATCCAGATGGACAGATGCTGAGGATTCAAGTATGTCCTCGTAGTCGTATGTGCCCTTTCCCGATGGACAGAAGCATATCCAGTCCCAGATTACACTGCTGTAACCACTGCCAAACAACTGGTCCGTGAATTTTTCCCGCGATACGGCTTGCCCCGTGTCGTGTACTCTGATAATGGTCAGCCATTCTCGTCCGAGCTTATGAAACAGGTATCACTCCTGTTAGGTTACCAGTGGAAATTCCACTGCGTAAGACACCCTGAAGCAGCTGGTCTCGTTGAGAGACATAATCAAACCCTGAAAACACGCTTAGCGAAGGTCTGTGCAGAAAAAGGTGTAGATTGGATAGTAGCCTTGCCGGTTGCTCTCTTTTACGTGCGGATGGTAGCCCATTCTAGAACTGGATTGTCCCCGTATGAGATAATTTTTGGACGTCCCCCGAACATGTGGGGTACGCCTATGCACCGAAAAATAACTGATGTTGAAAGTACTATGCTGACAGATTACTTGGCTTCCTTGATGTCTGCACTACAATCTTGTCGTTCACAGGTTGCGGCTGCCTTCCCGGACAACACCCAAGTCAAACCGCATGAAATCGTTCCGGGAGAATTTGTATACGTTAGAAATTTCGTTAGATGAAGTCCGCTGGAGCCGAGGTGGAAACAGCCAAAGTTGGTGTTGATGACGACGAGGACCGCCGTAAAGCTGGAAGGTCGCAAGGGATGGCTACATTCCAGTCATATTAAAAAAGTTCACGGACTGTGTCCAGAGACTTCGATTAAGGACTGCCCCCTTTTGGACACTGACTCTAAACTTCCCCTGATAGAAAAAACTCCCCAACAGGAGTATCGTGCCAAGTTGAGGTCTAGTAAGTCAGACAGCGTTTAATTGTTTAAGTCCCCCTCGGGTGAAGCGGTTAGACAGGTTTCTGACATGAATAAGATAGACCCAAGTAGTCAGAGAGATAGGCGTATCAAGAAAAGAGAACAATATTGTAAAAATTTGCACAGTCGATGCGTTATTGCATTAATTTTCATGTTTCTTCTGAGTCTTACGATCATATGCATAGGTTTAATGCTACATGTTTTTTTCCCTCTTGATTCTCATGTACATGCTTCCTCTAATGACACTGTAGAGCACACTTTCAGCGACCTGCCCCCCCACGAACTGTCCTATCGATTAGCAATGCGCAACAATACATTCATCCGTATGTTACATCATTCTCACCAGACTAGCAATGCCACCAATTGCTGGGTATGTGGCCGACTCCCACCTTATCAGAAATACAAGGGAGCTCTGCCCCTCTTTCCCTACCCGTTTACACATAATGGTTCGTGTGGTGCATGGTTTGCTTTAATGTCTTCCTTAGACAGTAAGTCCAAAGTTTCCCAAGGCAATTGGATATGGGGGAACCTGAATACAGTCATGAATAAAGCATGTTTCCCAGACGCAGATGGTCTTCCCCAAAGGAGAGGGACTGACCTAGAAAATGAAGTATATGAATTAGGTAACTTTTCCCTCAATCTCATGATCCTGAACGTCCAGTCCGAGACTAATTCGAACTTGCCGTTTATAACAGTTTTGCCAGTGAAAGGCGAACTATGTGTTAGAAAGAATGGTTCAGTACATCTAGGACACAGTGATTGTAATACTGTGGTCGAATTCAGCGATAAAGGAAAGTCTACTTTCAAAGCCTCCCGCCATTCTTATTTTATATGTGGTCAGACAGCTTATGTACATCTGCCCCCTGATTGGGATGGGACGTGTTACATTGCGTTCCTATTACCACCTGTTTTTCTAGCCCCGCCTGATTATCATCGGAATTCACGCCTTGTGAATGTTAGACATAGAAGGGAGATCAAGACCCCAATTGTCGATCAGACTGAGACAACGTGGGAACAATACACAGATTTCAATAAAGGATTCTTTTTCTTTGTAGGTCCTGTTCAAAACAGTAAATTGATACGCAAATTAACTAGAACTTTGGAAGCGGTAGTGAACGAAACTACTTCTGCTTTAGGTAATCTGACCAAAGAGCAATCTGCTATGAGACTTGTAGTTCTTCAAAATCGCCTTGTCCTTGACGTCATCCTGGCTGATAGGGGCGGGGCTTGTAGAGTCATCGGATCTAGTTGTTGTGTTTTCATTCCTAACAACACGCCATCCGTGTATAAGGCCATAACCCGGCTCCACGAAATTGCTCACCTGATACACCAGAATCCAGGCTCCTGGACTTGGTCCGGTTGGCTCTGGAGTGTGATATCCGCTTGGGGATGGAAATTGTTATCATTCCTAGGAATAATATTGGTCATAGTATTCAGTTGTTGTCTCTGTCTGCAATGTGGGCCAGCGATTTGCGGCTTGTGTGCCACAGCTTGTATCCCAGGTCCAAGTTCCCGTTCCCGAATGATAAAAGATGAACAAATGATGTTATATGAACAGATAGATGGTCTCATGAATATAGATATATCCTAAAGGGTGTAGTAGGGGCCAAGGAGGGAATGAGGTAATAGAAATTTTCAGGTAGCCAATGTGTCCCCCACTCGCACCCTATCCATGCACCCATGTTCCTTGTATGTCGTGTAACTTCTTTCCTGTTCATGCTAGAAAGACGCAAATACATTTGCGTCCAACGTTAACATGTCAGTTATACAGTTCTCCAAGAAAAACACGTTAATTAGGCTTCTAGTCCTATGGTGCCAACGTCTTTACATGGTGCACTTTTGAATCTCGCACACGTTTTCCTCCATGTTTTCTGGCCCAGTCGAGCCAGACCCTTAATCGAGGCTCCAAGTTCTTTTCTGCCTCTGAAAGCTGCCGTTTAGGTATGCATCCCTGACCTCTGCCTTACTTCCTGCTCAGACGAGCGGTGCCCGGCTCGGCCTGGTCTGCTTGCCAAGACGATGTTTTACCTACAAGTTATCTGCTCAGCCTCCTTGAAAACACATTCCAGTCTAGTGAAATAGGTAAACATATTCCCGGCTGCAGAGCAAAGGGCCCTGCCTTCCTGTCTCCATGCAAGTAATTTACTGCTCCCGTTACCATGGTAGGCCCATGGCCCCCGCACTCTACATGAAGATCCATATCCATGCACTAGCATTCAGTGATGAACGGCCTCTGCCCGAGAAACCTTTTACTCCAGACACTACATCCTCAAAACATACGATATCAGATATGCTATAGGTACAGGTCGTTTTGACACCCCAGACATTAGTCTCCTCTACTCGTGCAAAAGTCAAAGCCCCAGCTCTCCCTAGTTACACGTCATACTCAGTTGCGCGCGCATCCAGGTCATAGGTTTCTGCTGATCCTGCAAACTTTCTCCATGCATCCACCCACTTGTGACGTTTCATGTGACGTTTCTCTGACATATCAAGTGCACACCCATGTGTACGCCTTCTTACACGCCTCCTGTTACACACATGTGTTCTTATCTCTCTCTTTTCACCTGTTACGCCTACTGTATTCACTTCAAGTGTACTGTTTTACTATATATAATGTGTGATGTTAATAAAATGTTGAATGTCCCTTCCTGAACCTTAGTGGTGATGGAACTCGATGTCCCATACCTCGAGGTATTTCATTAAAGCCCGTATGACTCAGATTCCACGGACTCTGCCTCTCATTTGATTGAGCTACCCTTTTGACTTATAATTATATGGAAAAATGATACGGTAATTTTATTTACCACAGTGCAGCCACAGATGCAGAATGGTGGCTCTAATTCTCATCCCAGAAGACATCAAAACCCATTTAAAGGGCAAATGCCCCAGGTTCACATGATGTTTGAGGGACCCGTTGGGCTTGATCAGGCACAATGACGGTGCCTGAGGGGTCAGGGGGATTGTGTACTTGGTGCAATTCTCGAAGTGAATCAGAGTGACCCATATGTAGAAGATGAAACCCCTTGTCTTAATGCCCCCCTGAACCAGATCTGGAACTCTTCTCTGAGTTCAGGCTTTTACACAGAAGCATGGAAAGAAGCATTCCTAATGCCAATCCTCAAGAAACCGGATGCAGACTCTGCAGAATATAAAAACTTTAGACCTATCTCTCTTCACCCGGATAGTCCAGAGTCAACTCTCTGAATTTCTGGAATCTAACAATAAATTCCATGATTCCAGAATCCGGTTTTAGAGCAGGATACAGCATGGAAGCCACACTCCGAGAAGTGGCGGAGAGTGCTCGTGAGACTGTTGACCAGGACAATGCAGCAATGCTTGCTCTGTTAGGCCTGTCTGTGGCTTTCGACCCTGTGGCCCACCCGATTCTCCTGGAGAGACTTAGACACATGGGAATTCAGGGCATGGCCTTATCCTGGATCTGGTCCTTCCTAGAGAACAGTTCACAACAAGTTTTTCTGTGCCCCTTCGCCTCCTCCCAGAAGCCCCTTGTATCTGGGGTCCGCCATGGATCTGCCTTGAGCCCCATCCTCTTCAATGTATACCATTCCCCTTTTGCAGCCTTAATCCAGTCTCTCGGGGTAAAGGTGATCTCCTCCGCTGATGACACCCAGCTTCTGTTCTCTTTCAAAGAACAATCGGAGGCTGCCTTTGCCAACTTTAGACGGTGTCTGTGTAACATCTTGGCTTGGATGACCCAAAAAGGTGAACTCTGAGAGAACCGAGGTGCTCTTCTTTAATCAACGGGCACCAACACCTTCTAAGCTCTGGTGGCCACAGGAGCTTAATCCCCCACCTGAGCCAGTGGACTCGGTGAGAAATCTGAGGTTCAGATTTGATAATGATCTCCCTTGTATGACCCAGAGTCGGCGAATCTCCTCCTCTTTCTTCTGGAAACTGCGAGCTTTGAGGAAGTTCCTCTACTTCCTCCTGTTGGACTGTAGGAGAAAGGTAGTTCATTCCTTGGTCACATCTCATCTGGACAACGCAAATGGTCTCTATTTGGGACTTCCAGCAAACCTGATCCGCAGACTGCAAATGATTTAGAACGCTGCGGCCAGACTGACCTTAAGGTGCCCTACCGTCACCCCATTTCTCCCCACCTGATCACCCCATTTCTCCCCATATGAAAAGCCTTCACTGGCTGCCCATCAGTAGGAGAATTGAATTTAAGGCACTCACCCTAGCTTACAGAGCCACTAGAGCGAGAGGCCTGGCATACCTGAGAGCCAGACTGCAACACTACCAAAAGGATTGGGCCTTGTGATCAAACTACTTGAAGTTTCTCACTATTCCCCGCTTTTGTAAAGCTAGGGTAGGTGGTAGAGCATTTGCGGTTAGGACCGCAAAACTCTGGAATGCCTGCCTCTCACTCTCCGATTGATGGAACTTGAACCAGCCTTCAGGCGAGCTCTAAAAACCTGGCTCTTCATCCGGTCCTAATCCTTCAGAGTGGCTTTTTGTTATTTGACTGCCTTAGCACCGGAACACCTCCGTGGGAGGTAGCTGAGCGCTCTCTACATTTCTAAATAAATAAATAGGTTAATGGATCTCCTGTATACTTCTGTATTATTTGTATTTGAAACACTTGTTTAACTGTCAGGGTGGTAGAGGTCCCAAATTATCCTTCTTGGGAAGAGGAATCCAAGATGAAGGCATCACAATTCGGCAGTGCAAATATAAAGTTTCAGCCCCAGTTCCAGTCAAAATAGGTTCAATCAGAGAAAATCACCATTTGCAGTTCTAGTCCCTTAAACCTACTGGGAACAAACCTTCCTTGCAAACTCAGGTGTGAGATTTACTGCTCACCAGAAGATGTGGAGATAGAGACACAGGCAGACAATGCAGGATTCAAATTAAAATCCCTAGAATCTGTACATGAGAATCCTAAGAATCTGTACCCTGTCCTCATCTAAGATATATTCTCTCATTTAAAGGAAATATTGAAAGAGGAAGTGTGGGATTTTACAGGGAAAACAAGCCTGTTTAAAGATTCTTAACCCCTCAAGGGTACCTTAAGAACAGATCTAGTCTTCCCTCAGATGCCTCCATACACCCTCTGTCCAGAAGCAATAGCTGGTTCAACCCTCATCGTTGAAAGCAGGATGGAACAGGGCATTCTGAAAGAAGTCATTGGGAGTCCATGCAGCTCTATGTTTAAGGCTTTAAAAAAAATCAAATAGAAATATGGAAAATAATACCAGACCTTAGGAAAATTAACACAATAGTTATTCCATGCTATCCAGAGGTAACAAACCTTGCTGTAATCCTTTTCCAAATTCCACTAGAAGCTGGATCGTGTTGCGTGCTTATCTAGGATCCTGATCGATACTGTGACCTTATGCCCCTATTTGGCTATAAATCCATTTATTCCCTATATTGGCATAACCGTTCAAGTGCAATATTCAGAAACTCATCTCTGGCCTCACACGAACAGAGCCACATTCCAGAATAGCTTTCTCTGCCACTTCCTTTGCAACCAATTAGTGCAATGACAGAGCAGAAGTCACTATCTGAGATTCCTAGATTAACACTCCGAGTTCTTCAACAAGATAAAAACTCAGCAAACCTGGAAATCCCCGCTTGCTGTGTTTTGATTAGTAATGGAACTCTAATGAGCAACTGATAGCGATCACTTCCTAGTGACATCTTTAATTGACGTCTTATGTCCAGCAAACTTACGTCAACCAAGGCACCTTTCAGGTATAAATATTACCAACGTTGCCTTAAGCAAACGCTGATGCTAAAGCTATCAACGCTGCTGCTGTATGCTGTGCTGAAGCTATCAATGCCATCGCCCGAAGCTGCTGATACCATTATCGCTGCTAAAGCGCGAACGATGGTGTGGTGAACTTAGGAGCTGAACAGCCATCCTCTGCGAAGAGCCCAGCAGATGCCAGCTGCCCGCGGACGCTGTCCCCCCTCCTTCTCCTCCTCGACGCGCTGAAGAGAGACGCTGCCTTTCTCCTGCTGAGAAATCCAGCCCCAGCGTTTCTGGTCTACCCTTGCGGGTGACTGGGATACCGAGTTTCCCTGAAGGAGATACCAGACCTCCATCATTCTATTCAGAGGTATGGTGTTGACTAAACCCTTAGTGAGAATTCTTGAAGCAAACCTTGGCAAAACCAACTTAACTTAAAGCTACTTACTTATTCCCCTCCCAAGTATTAGGCTTAGGTCAGGTACACTGGGGTAGGCGTAGTTAGAAGCACCAGTTGAGTATTTTAGCCTAATGTATATATGAATGTATATATGTTTTATTACTTTTAAACCATTGTGTGGCTAAGAAACCATATCAATGCTTTTACAGTATTATTTCGCAATACTTATCTTACTGTACGTACTTTTTATAATAACAAGTCTTGCAATTGTGGCAATACATTTCTCTTGTACGAGAAGAAAGACTGTTCAATAAATGTTAACCCTTTATTGACAAACGCCCGTCTCTCTATTCTCTACATATTGTGAAAGTAATCTGCACTAACCTGACTGAGTAAAATAACTGTCTATTGTTTCACACGACCCTAGAGATTGACTCTTGATCTGAGGAGCAAAGTTGCCATGTTGCACGGTTGTTGGAAAACTGAATCCCTTCTTGTCTGTGCCAGGGAAGCTGATCACTTCCTATTTCAGTCAAGAAAGTTTCCAGTGACCTCTGAGCTAGTTGGTAACAAACCCAATTAAGTTTAGCATAGTCAGTAGAGGCCTAGAAGATCCGCACTTCTACGTCGATACTACTGTTTATGTTATTCCAATGCGCATGGCCTAGTGGGAAACTAGGAACTACACTACATGGCGCCCAAACGTTTGGTAAGGCGATAAACTAACGCAAGACGTTAGAGTAACTCAGTCGTGCATATTTCACACAGACCCCTTTCTCCCGTAAATACTCCAATAGACGTCTGGATGGGTGAAAGGTTAAAATCCGCCTGACCTTAGTAGGAAGAGATTCCTATGTAAAGCTCTAGTTTATTCAACGTTGAAGGATACAGTGTTCCAAAATATTGTGCACCTAATCTTTGTCTCCTTGGAGACCAACTCTGCAAAACCTGCATTTATACAATGCCAGGAGAAAACGGAACCACTGGGGCCGCAGCAGATGCGACTCAGCAGGGTCCCGAACACACAGACCCGGATGCAATTATCATCCCGGTCCACTTAAGAAAATCTATAACGTTAAAACTTATAGAAAACGGACTGACACCACAAGGTGGGACAGTAATTTTCGTGATAGAGGCACACGAATATCGGCAGACAGAGGTATTCTATTCATGGATAAACTTTCCAGCTGCAAACGCTACAACAAAAGAGTTTCACTATTACAAAATAGAGAAACCACCGGATGAGTACGCTCCTTTCGAGGAGACTGAAATCCCACTAAAATTCCAAGAGCACCTGCTCTGGTTTAATGGCGCCCTAAAACATAATGATCATATTACCAGGCTCGGTCCACTAGGTAGACCCGGAGCAATGTGGCCGGTTCTAGCCGGCTACACACCACATCCTGACATTGCAAAAATGTCTAAAGAAGAGCTGTTAGTACAGCTAAAAACACTTATTAAAATACATAGGCAATTAGTCCAATATGTAATGCGGACTGCAACAGTCCAACCAGCTGTTAATGTACCACAGCTGACCCCTCATCAGGGGAACACTAATAAAATTACACCACAGAACATACAGTCATGTCTTGGTAAAACACCCGTAAAACGGGAACAAATCCCTTTCTGGTTAGCACAGAAAATCACTCAAATAGAGGCAGTATTTCCTGATACTACCCCTATTGAGAAACACAGAATCTTGACCATCTGCCTTCCTATGGGAATCGCACCACACGTGGAGGACTGCGACACTTGGGGTACAGTCTTTGCTTCCATTTACACAAATACACACGGTGTTCCGTCTATGGCGGTAATACCAGAAGTGCTAAAACAGATTCAAAATGAATACGGTCCAGAGCCAGCATTAAATCTTGGTATGAAATTACTGAAAGACTTTAAGCAGGTCTCGGCTATATTATTAGCCAATATAAAAGGAGAAGCAGCATCTGTGGCGATTCGCCAGAAGTTGAAGGAAACAGATATAAAAGATCAGCCAGTTGAGCTTGCCAGAATCATAGAGAAATGCTATGAAGAATTAGGTAGAGACAGCTTGGGTGGAAAACCAGTAAAGCCCCAACTGCTCGAAAATCCTGAAAAATTATTTATTAAAAATAATTCAAACACTCCTAAAAAGAGCTGGGATGGAAATAAACAATCCACTCCCAAGGAAAAAGTTTTCCAGTCCAGAGGAAGGTCTCCTCGACGGAGGGAAAGAACTCCGACTCGAGAACACCAGTCTCCCCAGAGGGAGCCCTCTGAGAAAAGATATAACCTTAGAAATAGGGATAATTTGAAAAAACCTGATAGATATCAAAGTATTGATACACGTCCCTCTCGATCTTTTTCGCAGAAATCGGAAAGAAGAGGACGGTCAGACCCAGGAGAGCACACCAAGTCCAAAGACAAGGAACCTGCTCAGAGTAAAAAATCTCAATTTCCAAAAAAGAAGGTAGCCAGTATTAGAGTAATCAACCATGCCGAGAATACTGAGGACACAGTTGAAAAACGGGGAGTGGGCATTGACAATGTTGGACAGTGCAGCAGGAATCAGTATAGCGCGCAAGATCTTGATGAGTCATCTGGAGACAGTGGACACGAATGAATACATTCAGGTTGAAACTGCCGACACCAGACTTAGCGAGCCCCATAAAATATACGAAATAACATTGCATTTAGAGGGTGATAAGACTAGGAAAATAAAGGGTCTATTTTGGGATAAACTCTCAAAAGGCTATGATATTCTGTTAGCTGAAAAAGATTGGCCCTCAGAGTTTGTCAGGGAGTGCCCTCGTGGCGAAGAAATGATTATGCCTGCCTTCTCGAATCACATTCCGATTCACAAAAAATATACATATGCAAGGAAATGGGCAGTAGCCCAGGCACCGGCATTATATAAAAATCATGTAGGATGGGATGAGGACTCACCTCCCCATAAAATCCAGTTAAAAAGTGAACCAACTGCCCAACGGCAGTATCCCATTAAGCAAGAAGCTAAAAAACAAGTCAGGGAGATCTTAGATCAACTTGAATACCAGGGGGGTGATTGAAACATGCACCTCTCAAATGAACAATTCTTTGTTTCCTGTCTCCAAGCCAGACAATTCATATCGTCTAGTTTTGGACTACAGACATCTTAATGCATGTTGTAAAACATTTGCAGTACAAAACTCTCATAGTGCAGCCCTAATGAATAACATAGTTAGGAAAAAATATAAAACGACATTAGACATATCTAATGGTTTCTTTTGTCAAAAGATTGCACCAGAAAGCAGATATTTGACCGCTTTCTCAGCATTTGGGTCGCAGAAAAAATTCTGTCGACTCCCACTGGGGTTCAAGAACAGCCCAGGACTATTCTCAGCTAGAGTAACAGAGTTACTACAAATATATGATGATGAGGCATTATCTTACGTAGATGATATCTATCTCACAGACGACGACTTGGGTACTCACTTGAAAAGAGTGAACACCATTATACTTGGGTTCGCTTCAGAGGGTTACAAATTCAACTTTAAAAAGTCTCGAATTGTCCATCTGACAGTACTATTCTTAGGGTACGAATTATCAAGTGAAGGGAAAAGCCTAGCGGACAACTTCTTAGAGAAGTGCGCTGTACTCCAAGCTCCAAAAACGCTGAAGAATTTACAATCCATACTAGGTTTTCTGAATTTCGGAAGAACTTACATTCTAAATTACGCAGAGAGGGTTAAACCTCTCTACGAACTAATTAAACATGATTTTAAACAAATCAATTGGACTCAAAAACACACAGAAATTTTGAGATCACTGCAAACAGACATGTTAGCAAAAACCAAATTAGATACACGTGACAACACACGCGGTCTTGTAATCCGAGTCATCCCAGGAAGATGCGGATTCACATACCTGACCTCTAATGCGGGAGAAAAGGTACCAATTTCAATTAAATCTCACTTGTACACACAAGCAGAAAAAACATTCAGTCACACAAAAAGAACTGTGAAAGCAGTGCAAATCGCATTAGCAAATGAAAGAGAATTAGCACACGGCAAACGGATTAATATCCTCACAGCGGAATCCGCCTTCGAGGCGCTATTCAGCCCAGTAAACCTGCCTACAGTGTCACTGGATCCGAAATGGATACAGTGTGTAGATTCTCTAGGAGCGGAAGATGTGAAATACTATTTCGCCCAGCAATTGGAAGAACTGAATGATTTAGAATATGAAGAAGAATATCCTCTGCCAATCGAACTTCTGCCTCTCCCATAATACGCCTGTATAATCTATACAGATAGGTTTGTACAGCATTTCAACCAAGAGAGCAAATCCTACGATGCAGCCTGTGCGATTGTTAAAGGTCGTTGGCTGTGCGGTAAATTCAGACCGAAAGTAACAAAAACTGAATCATTGAGAAACTGTTCGGCTCAGAGAGCAGAGATCAGATGTTTAAAGATGGCGCTCGAGAACGTATGCAGAACGTGAATTCCCGACACTTATCGTGTGCGATTCTCATTTTTGCGTCAACTCTTACAATAATAAACTGCAGAGGTGTATTGAAAATGACTACAAAGATGACAGAGGTGCCACAATAAAGCATAAATTGCTCTGGAAACAGGTAGCTCTTTTACACAAAGAACTACAAAAGACTCACGTGATACACGCACAGAGTCTTCAACGTGATGGCGTTCACGTTGCAGGGAATTCATTGGCTAATACAGGCACAGCGGAAGCAACTAACCCGGCTTCCGTAGCCACAAAAAAGCGTAAAGAAAAATACATAGACGGGGAAACCATGCTGGCAGTAAAAACGACCGTAAAAGGCGACTGTGCAGCACTACCCGTGAACTATCCACTCAATTATGCATACGTAATCGATGCAAACTCCATTCCTTTTGCTCGAATCCCTGGAGTGGGGGATAGGGTAATTCCAAACAGGGACCGGAGGGGCTTCCTCTTACTGGAAGCACACATGGGGTTGGGTCTGAGACACCAAACAATTAAAGACTCTCTGAAAGATTTACAATCAGAGTACTGGTGGCCTGGAATGAGCATAGATATTCAATGTTTTGCTCAAAATTGTGAAGACTGCAACAGAGATCTCAGTAATGAACAGGCCAGTGTAGTTTCAGGTACCCTGATAGACAGCATAAGGCGGTCTATCTGCGCAATCAAAGAATAGAAGCGCGTCCCATTGTACATCGTTAAGACTAAACACACTTAAAATATGTGGCCCAGCACTCGGCTGACGCTAGAACTGTTATAAGAGAGATCTGAGAGTCTATATCGGCACATACGCAATTACCACGTTCCATTCTGACCAGGGTCCTGCTTTTAGCTCTCGAGCTTATAAGGAAGCCATGGCCAGCATGGGAATTGGGTTGCGGTATTCTTGTCTGTCGCACCCCGAAGGGAATAGTGTGGTAGAAAGAAAAAACCGGGACATAAAGCGATCTATAACAGCGAAGGTATTAGGTTCAGGCGCTGGGTGGGTCAAACATCTAATAAGTGTCCAGTCCAGTCTTAACAACTTGCCAAGAAATTCTCTAAAAGGTTTCAGCCCATACGAACTATTGTTCGGAATTAGAATGAACATTCAGGACCTCGAAAGTCAGATGTCAGTGGTACAAGAAAAAACAACAGACTTTGACATCAAAGATCGTTTGGCTGTTTTACAGGAACTGAATGAAACAAGAAAATCCTTAAGCAACATAAAGTTAAAACAACAGCCATCTACCACTGACGAGGCACCACAAGCAACAGCCCCAGCAAGGCCTGTCTGGATTCCAAAGATTGGGGATTTATTCAGAGAAAAAATCGTGGTGAAGAAGGAATTTGGGCCTTCTTACAGAAAAGCAGTACCTGTCTTGGCAGTCACCGGAACAAGATCAGTTGTACTACCGCCCCTTGCTGGTAAAAAGGAGAACAGAGTCGTGTCTATCGACCTGGTAAAACCACAAGCATGTGGCCTATAATCAACAGTAGGCCCAGTGGACTCCCAAGAAACAACAGAAAACCCAAACTTGCAACAATCCAAGAGGTTCAAACTGAAAGACTAATCACATTCGATCAGCCTGCAGTACACAGAGAAGGACTATGCAATAATGCCATGGAACTCGTGCCTCTTGAGACACAGATTGAAACAGTTCGTCAAGAAACACCAGTCTACAATAATGTGGCATCAGAAAGTGCTACCAAGAGACAGATTGAAAGAACAATCCCAACAATTGACAGAACTGCCTCTGGTTATTTCATCAACTTCGACAACTTCTCTGAAGATCAAAACGACCCCGAAGTGATGCCAGAAACAAAAAAGTATTCTAAAGAAAATACAACAGGACTCTTTCAACAAATCAAAGAACTGTATCTGGATTCACCGTTGATTGAGCATTGGATTATTTCAGGGGTATTCATACTCCTACTATGCCTAATTTTAGTTTTAATTTTAGGAAAGTTTATTACAATTGAATGGACACAGCAAGTCAGAACATCAACCTAGTCCTCAAACCACACAGAACATCCCACGTGAAGAAAAGAGAACTGTCAACAGTAAATGCCACAGCAATTCCAATACCTGGTGGGGTAGTATGGGAGAAAACAGACTATGAGATCTATGGTCCGGTCGAGATCCTGAAGTATCCTCATCAACTGAAGGTTTCCTTAAGTGACTTTGTAAAACCTAGTACATTCTCTGATGATTGGGACTTTAACAGTATTAATGACATGATGTCTGATTTAGTAATGTCAGCTAGATTCACGGAACATGATTATTTACAAGGTTCGTCTAGTTATGAGCAATTATTCTGCTACACACATTATGGCGATCATTACTTGCATAAATCTGCACAGCCTAGAAATGTTTTTATGTATAATCAATGGGAACATTGTGCTACACCACCTAAAAGCAGTTCTAAAACATTCTTTGAGAAATTCAAATACTTCTCAGGGTTTAACACCAGTGATGCAGACCAGCTGGTCACACCTGCAGCTCAGATAGAGCCCTTCTTTATGCAACTTGCAAACGGGAGTTACGTTCTTAGAACGGATCACAGATGTTGTGGCCTTGCTCCAGGGAAAAGTTATCTAGTAAGAATAACATCCATGGTCAAATGTTGTATGCAGGCATTGTTTCCGAGCGGGCCTGTAGACACAGAGACTCCCATCTGGCCTCGTCTGAATCTCTATTCTATACGAATTGATACTTTAAGCAAAATGAAGTCTGTGCTTTTACAGACAACAGTGCCCATAACGTCATCAAAAGAGACGTATGATCTCCTAGTTGCAAGGACAGCTACGGAAGTTCATGAACTTTTATCAACAAATTGCCCCGTGCATTTCGTAGAAATGCTTAGCCAACTCCTTAACATGTCTAGTGCCACAGGCATCCCAGGCATATTTAAGACGATTTTTACGGGACTGCTAACACCTTTTCAAGCAATTTTGGGAATCGTTCCTAATTTTGTCCACTCTGTTTTTGGCGGCATACCCTTATTTTTGGGACTTGTAACAGGGATTTTATTTTTGACCATCCTGCTTCGTTATGGCAAGCCAAAGCTCAGACATAGCTCCCATGGGAATGGAAGAGACAATCCTAGCAATGCGCTACCGGGACAGGATAACTAACGTCCTTGGATTGGCCAGGCTGAGAGATCTAAACATGACCTGGTTCCTTTCATTCAGACCTATATGGCAGAACTGTATCTTACCGGTACTACGATGTATGCTATGCGGAGATGAGTGCGTGTTGGACATCTGTCTTTCACTTCCATCAGCAGTACCAATGGACGTCGATACTTTGCTCAGTCCGATAACGGCTCACGCATTGTGTTGTCCCCAGCGGCTACCAATCCTGATGACGGCATTCGTTGAGACTCCTGTGCTACGACTAGGTGGTAACAGTGGAGCGAGTGACAAAAGCAACATCACCCAGGTACGACCTTCTGTGAGCATTGCTGATCCTGCCTATGATGACAGCAATCATTCTCACACCTGCCAAGTTACAGCACTATCGAATTTGGTTGAACTGTCACCTGATTTTGTAGACCAATTCTTTGAGTGCCTGTCTGATACGATGTTCTCACCCGGACAGAAACAATAACTTTATAGAAGCTTTCCGGCACACAGCGTTCCCATGAACTCTGAATCCGGCCTTCAGTTTTGAACAACAAAAACTGCTAAAAGCGTTGGAACTCTATTTCCCCGTTCAAGCATTAATTCTTTTGAATTGAACACTTTTTAATATTCACCCTTTTTTTGGCACGAAAAATTATTTGCTTAAAGTAAAAACTATTCTTAGAGAACAGAAGCTTCAACTTCTATTTCTAAACACATCTAGAGACATAACAACCTTACACCAGCCTCTAGCACATTTATTGCAATGCATTTATATGTGATGATTTATCTCGCCCTTCTTCTGTTTCAGAGATATTTCATGTGTAATTCTTTTTGCATAATCGTTCATTGATTTCATATGCAATAATTTTTGAATGATTTCTATGCTTCAAAAACGTACATTACCTATAATTTTCACGTATTACAATATACGCCTATTTCAATTGCATTTATGTATTTTGGGGTGGGCAATGTTACACATGCATCTTATTGCTCTAGTTTTAGTAATTTGATGGACAAGAACCCGTGGAGTGGGTGTTGCGTGCTTATCTAGGATCCTGATCGATACTGTGACCTTATGCCCCTATTCGGCTATAAATCCATTTATTCCCTATATTGGCATAACCCGTCAAGTGCAATATTCAGAAACTCATCTCTGGCCTCACACGAACAGAGCCACATTCCAGAATAGCTTTCTCTGCCACTTCCTTTGCAACCAATTAGTGCAATGACAGAGCAGAAGTCACTATCTGAGATTCCTAGATTAATACTCCGAGTTCTTCAACAAGATAAAAACTCAGCAAACCTGGAAATCCCTGCTTGCTGTGTTTTGATTAGTAATGGAACTCTAATGAGCAACTGATAGCGATCACTTCCTAGTGACATCTTTAATTGACGTCTTATGTCCAGCAAACTTACGTCAACCAAGGCACCTTTCAGGTATAAATATTACCAACGTTGCCTTAAGCAAACGCTGATGCTAAAGCTATCAACGCTGCTGCTGTATGCTGTGCTGAAGCTATCAATGCCATCGCCCGAAGCTGCTGATACCATTATCGCTGCTAAAGCGCGAACGATGGTGTGGTGAACTTAGGAGCTGAACAGCCGTCCTCTGCGAAGAGCCCAGCAGATGCCAGCTGCCAGGGGACGCTGTCCCCCCTCCTTCTCCTCCTCGACGCGCTGAAGAGAGACGCTGCCTTTCTCCTGCCGAGAAATCCAGCTCCAGCGTTTCTGTTCTACCCTCTCGGGTGACTGGGATACCGAGTTTCCCTGAAGGAGATACCAGACCTCCATCATTCTATTCAGAGGTATGGTGTTGACTAAACCCTTAGTGAGAATTCTTGAAGCAAACCTTGGCAAAACCAACTTAACTTAAAGCTACTTACTTACTCCCCTCCCAAGTATTAGGCTTAGGTCAGGTACACTGGGGTAGGCGTAGTTAGAAGCACCAGTTGAGTATTTTAGCCTAATGTATATATGAATGTATATATGTTTTATTACTTTTAAACCATTGTATGGCTAAGAAACCATATCAATGCTTTTACAGTATTATTTCTCAATACTTATCTTACTGTACGTACTTTTTATAATAACAAGTCTTGCAATTGTGGCAATACATTTCTTTTGTACGAGAAGAAAGACTGTTCAATAAATGTTAACCCTTTATTGACAAACGCCCGTCTCTCTATTCTCTACATATTGTGAAAGTAATCTGCACTAACCTGACTGAGTAAAATAACTGTCTATTGTTTCACACGACCCTAGAGATTGACTCTTGATCTGAGGAGCAAAGTTGTCATGTTGCACGGTTGTTGGAAAACTGAATCCCTTCTTGTCTGTGCCAGGGAAGCTGATCACTTCCTATTTCAGTCAAGAAAGTTTCCAGTGACCTCTGAGCTAGTTGGTAACAAACCCAATTAAGTTTAGCATAGTCAGTAGAGGCCTGGAAGATCCGCACTTCTACGTCGATACTACTGTTTATGTTATTCCAATGCGCAGGGCCTAGTGGGAAACTAGGAACTACACTACTTTATGGTAATTGACTTGTCTTGGCATTCTTTTCCATTCCCTCCATGAATAGAGACGGTAACTTTCGCGTTCAGATTCCAAGTTAAGACTCTTTTGTGGTGTTGAGCTCCTCAGGGGTGTACAAAAAGTCCATCATACTTTAATCAGATACTGAAGATGAATTTACCGACCCTAGGTCTGCCTCACAGTTAGACATTGGTGAAGTAAATCGATGATCTGGTTGTGGCATCTGTGATACAAGATGCATGTGGACAGGACACAATCGCCCTGCTCAACCACCTTGCTGAGAATGGTCACAAGGTCTCCAAGTAAATTTCAGTGTTGCCAGAGAGCAGTCATTGCAAACTAATGGGGTACCTAAAATATGTCAAAGGACCATGGATGTAGTTAAGTAAAAACATCAAGAGGTCCCGACATCTCCCTTTGGGGTAGCCAAAGAGATTGTGACTCTAGAAATTAATTGGCTGAGTCACTGTAAAATTAATTCACATAATAGTTACACTGGAAAGAACAAAAGTTTCATCAAGTCATGCCAGGGAAAAGACACAATAGCTGTATTCTGTAGACAAAATCTTATTTTTATTCTCTTATTATAAAAAGTGGCAATAAGACATTTGAGGCTATATCAATATGCGGTTGCTCGTGAAAAGAGTGCAAAGAAAAAGTGCTCATATGTGGAGTAATAGACGGGCAAGTATGAAGAGAAACAGTTGGCGAACATAGTTTCATCATTTTACACAATGAACATTGTCTGAAAGCAGAAAAGCAGTGTGTGTGGGCCTGTCTACACAGTAGTTTATGTTCTATTCTTCCTTATTTGTGTCACAGATTGATGCTGGAGTATTCAGAATTCATCATCCAAATACTGGGAAGACCAATAAAGCATAATACAGGTCCTGGGATGGGGGGTGTCAACATTTTGACCCGACTTGCGGTGTAGAGGGAAACGTAAAACCTCTGCTTGCAGGTCTTCATCAGGACAATAGGATATATAAGAGACAACCGTTATCAGGCACCCAAATTAACAGTCCCGGTCAGTCAAAGCTCACAGTGATGGGTAGTCACTGCGGTCATGTCAATTAACTCTAATCACTGGGATCCTCCATACACTGTATTTGATATTTAGTTGGGCATCTAGCAAGAGCAGTACTGGAATAATCAAAACATTCCCTCGATAGTCACAGCAAATGTGTGCATCTGTTAGAATAAAATGTTTTCGCTGTGTTGCTTACGTATTGTTCTATGTAAGTTAGCATTCACAGCACCATTTTCTGTTTGAACGCTATTTTGAACCACAATCAATTTTTTTTTCCTTGCTGTAAAACACGCCTTTGGTAGCTCTCGTTTCTCCAAGGTTGGGCTTTTTTATTTTTTCCCTCTATGGATACACTGTTCTCATTAGCGCATACCTTTTCCACTAGATAGAGGCCTTCTCCCACACGTCCAGTGGTAGGCATAAATGGAATGACCTTGAGTAATAGATAGTATGTGCCCGTTCTCAGGATCAAAATGTATCCTACTATACTCCTTTGTGTTGCGGCACCATCCTGGAAAATTCAATTCTGGATGTGCCTTCGTTGGTTCTGAATTGTACATAATGTATCTCCATGTTTCTCCAAATCCTTGTGCTTCTTCTCATCCTCTCCTCATCCTTATTTTCCCTGTGTTCATAATACCGTGTCATATTCAAAATAACAGAAGGGTAAGATGTGGACCAGGTGCTCTCGGAAGCCTGCAATCGGGTTGCAATCTAAGGAAGTAAATTAGAAACAAATCTATTAACAAACAATCGAACACCACTTTCGATCGACAAATCCTGTCCACTATAATCTAGAAACACATCTTTAAACCAAGTGAAGAAATCAGACACACGCTCATCTTTCTTCTGACGAAAAACTGATAACGTGTCCCAATCAACTTTTCTCTGAGGAATAAGAGAATGTATATACTTAGTGATATGGCCGGGCAAAGCACGTATCTCAGGTCAAATCTTATCACCTGGCTTCCGTTCCTGATCCCATACTTTAATTTGATCCCAGGTACCACCCAATTCTGCAGCATGATCCTGTGTGTGTACATGTCTCCAAATATCAACCGGAACAAGTATGCCAAAGAACATTTCAGTATCAGCATGTGCCATCACAGTTGAAGAGGCAGCTTCAGTCAATTCTTTATGATAAGCTGTTGGATTCGTCCTAGGTAAGTGAGTTTTAAGAGACAAGACTTCACTCCATCTCCATGGAGTATAGACCCATTGTTCTAGGAAATGGGCCGTTGCCCCTGGTCTAGTAACAACAGTGTGCTGATCCTTAGCTCTGGTATTTCAGGGTGATAGATAAGATGAACCTCCCACATTGAAAACTGAGAAACAGGGTGGGGCTCTTTTCAAGCAGTCTACCCCGATTAGCAACCAACATCGTAGCATTACCAAAAAGTTGACCAGGTGGCAAATCAGTAACATAAACATGATCCTTAATATCATATAGAATCTGCTGTGCTGCGTCGCTGAAACACGGCTCCCAAAGACCGATCAAAGTAGCGGACATATGCTTAAGGGCATAATCTTACGTCTCACTCCACACATCTTCCACACCATAAATGGGGTTTTGGGCCCACTGCGCAGCCTGATTAGCCACTACTTTTTTCTCTGCATCTCCCATCTCGATCGCACAAAATGGACCCATTCGCTCTTTAAACTTCGTCCAATCCTCAAATCCACGTACTGGTGTCCAACTACTTAGTAATGATGGTGTATGAAAGAACACAGTGGGAGTAGCAACAGAAGTAGCAGGCACTAACATCGCTGCCTGCTGCGTCGCAGGTGTAAGAGCTGGCAAAAGGGACGCCAAAGCAATAGGTGTGGCAGGAGTACAAACAGTCATAGTTGCCACAGACAGCGAGGACAAAGAAAGGACAGGAGGTGCCATGGCCAAAGCAGTCAGTAGCAGAAGCAGAAACAGCAGTGACAGAAGAACTGGGTAGCTGTGGGTATGAGGGAAGGTGGGATATATGGGGTGGGGGTCGAGTATCTAACAATTGTTCCACAAACGTATCATTTTCTTCTTGGGCCACATAAGATTTATCAATATTTAATTGAAACCTCCTATCTTCACATTCAACCCCTATCTCTTGTTTCTCTCTATCATGTGCTACAGCTTTCTGAGTCAATTTTTGCATTCTCCCCTTCCGGGCCTCTTTCTCTGCTTTCATTCACCTCTGTTTAGCCTCCTTTTGCCTCGTTCGAAGAGAATCAAACATAGACTGCCTACTTCTTCTTGCAAACAACTTCTTCTGTAAAAACCCAATTTTTGGTTCATCAGAAGTACCCTTCAATAGCCACTATAACTCGGCATTGCCCTTCGTATATTTGTGCCATAGCATACTAAACATAATAGGGACAAGGGAAAAGTTTGGAGTGCCTTCTGGAGGAGCTGGCTGACTTTCTTCCAGTCGAGCATCTGCAGCGCAGCTACGACAACAAGAAACCAACAATCAGCTAATTCCAGGCATTTTCAAAAGTGATGAATATGGAAGGGTGCTGCACTCAGTTTACTAAATTAATGAATGTTAATCCGGTATGTGTGCTGTACTGGTCTAGTGCCTGCAAACTATGTCAAAACAAATGTATAAGGCCTGGTATTGTGAGTTACCAGGACACCAGTACGCACTACTTAAATGCAATTTTTTTGACGTTAGTACATTCTTTTTATTCAAACAAGCAATAATCAAACTATCATTTTTGTTCACTTTGTTATTTCCATTAGTAAGAACAGTACACTCTAATTTCACAGAAATGCAAACATATTACATGGTTCATACAACTCAAATCATAACAGTTAATCTACACCCAATGCATTTCGGGGCAGGTGCCCCTTCGTCAGGGGTCTGTGTATAGAACAGGAAAAAAGGAAAAAAGGGAAGAAAAGAAAGAAAGAAATCTCATTACTCTTGATGCAGGAAAAAACTGAATACTTGAATACTAACTTTCTGTGTTCAAATGGTTTCTTACCACGAGTATGCTGGAATAGTAAATTCCAATATAACTGCATGAATTTGAGTAACCTGGATGAGGAAAAACGATATTGGGTTCGTTTTAGTATACCCATTTAATAAAATAGATGTCAACTACTCCCTGATATTATGGGACTATTACCTGTATAATTATCTGTGCGAAAATCTGAAAAGAAGGGAAATGAAGGAAATGCATGTAAGAAAAAACGTGCATCAGATCTACTCAAGCCTTTTCTACACGCTCGTGAAAAAAGCTCACATGTATTGTTATCCCATAGTTTCAAGAGCCTAAACGAAAAATAGAACTCCAATCAGAAACGCTAAATCAAGTCTGCTTTTAATATCGACTATTCACAAAGGATTGCCAACGAGGGATTTACCTGCGAGCCTTAGTTGTGTAGCTTCAGTCTCGGCAAATGCTCAAAAGTGAATCGTCCTGCCGATAAAAATAACAGCTTGTAAAGCACTGGCCAGCGCATAACTATTTCAAAAGAGACTGCAGATATCTAACCGCTGTCAACCCTTACTGAAGAATGGCAAGTCAGTCACCCGTAGCGGCGTTCTTCCCGAGTGCCGGTGTAAGCGATAAGTCCCTTCTCTACCTTAAACTCGCGAACCCGCGCATGGATACAGACGACGGACTTTCGTTATGTTCAATGCTTTCAACGTGGCGATCTTTGGGGTCTCAATTATGGATAGAATTCGTGTAAATAAACAATAACCATATTTTATCCACTAACCATATTCTATTCAATGAATACGCCAAAAAGAGAGCGCGTGCATCATCCGTGCACTACTTCAAAACAAAATTCGCCGCCATATTTGAATGGTGAGCAATGCTGAATTGCCGAGTTAAAGAAAACAAAAAAGCTGAAGGAAGAAAGTAAGAGGGAGTGAAAGGTTCCGAGAATCATTGGAAAATCACTTTGTTAATCTCAGAACATACCAGTTCTAACCTGTTCACATTATCAAATGCATGATGTCAACAGCAAATCACGCGCTACTTATGCATGGAACAAAAACATAAACAAAGAGTAAAAAAAATTCAGAAAATAAATTGCTTTGATTATATCAGATAATAACAGTTCCTACCTATTTACATTCTCCAAGTCCTGATGTCAGCAGTAGGCAACGAACTCCCTACTGTAATGCCAGTGTGTGTATTCATGTGTGTGTGGGTATCATCGTGTTCCAGGTAACCCAAAGACTCAAGATGTGCATGCATTATAGAAAACAAATAAGATCCAGTTTATCATTCAGTCCATTCGGAATGAGGGTTTGTAATTTACGAATCCAAAAAGTCTCCCTTTGGAGAAGCACTTTTGCATTGTCTACGCCCAACCTTTTGTGTTCCGACAGTCCCAGTTTTAGTTTCCTGTCAGTTTTGCCGACATACAAAAGTCCACATGGGCACTTGATAGAATATACCACATGTTCAGAATTGCAATTGGTGGTGTGTCTCAACTGTATTTTTTCTCCTGTACGTGGATGTAGAAGGGTATCACCAAGTATAGCATTGTTGCAATTTTTGCATATTATAACATCTTGTAGTCCCTTTGTATACTGATGTTTGTGTGGTGATGTCACTTGTTGATTTGCTGAGTAATTCCTTCAAGTTTTGTGACCTCTTATATGCAAATAAAGGTCTGTCATGAAATAGTGATCCAAAATCTTTCTCTGCTGCTACGATCTCCCATCGTTTAAGAATTATTCTTTGGACATCCTTTGATGTAGATGAATATTTTGAGACAAAAAACATCCTTTTGTTAACAGTTTTGGTTTTTTTTTGTAAGAGATCTGTCCTTGGCATTGCTTTTATTTTATCCAAGTGTGCCTCTATCAACTTATTGGGATAACCCCTATCCAAATATCTTTGTTTTTGTTGATTTAGGCTCTTTTCACATTCTGCCTCATTGGAGGAAATCCTTTTGATCCTCATAAACTGAGAGATTGGGAGATTGTTGATGAGGTTTGCCGGATGGAAGCTTCCATACAATAGTGCTGTGTTCTTATCCGTCTCTTTCTTGAACAGTTTAGTTTGAATGGATCCATCTTTCAGTTCAACAAGAACATCCAAAAAAGGTAATTCAGTGTTGCTTACACTGTGGGTGAATTGTATCCGAGGGTTGGCCAAATTCAGACTCTTTATATTTCGAAGAAGCTCTGCAGGGGAACGTTTCCATATAATGAATATGTCGTCGATGTAGCGTTTATAGTAAACAATACCTTCCTGCCACGTGGGGTCCTCAAGTATATAGTCAAGCTCAAATTTCGCCATGAAAATGTTGGCATATATACATGCTCCCGGAAATCCCATAGCCGTACCTGTTAGTTGAGTGTAAAATTCACCTTGCCAGAGAAAGTTACTGTTTTGAAGGCAAAACTCCAGTAACTGTAGTATGAGATATTTGAGCTTGTCTGGTTTGTCTGATATCAATAAAGCCCACTCCATAGCTTCCATTCCCTGCTTATGAGGCATTGATGTGTAAAGGGAAGCAACATCAATAGTGCAAAGTGTCCAATCTTCATTATCACCCACTGTTATCATTGCAAGACTCCTCAAGAAATCTGTCGTATCCTCTAGGTATGTGACCCAATTTTGAATGAAAGGTTGCATTTGCGCATCGATGAAAACGCCAAGATTTTCAAAAATTGAAGAACATCCGGAAACAATAGGCCTGAAAGGAGGGTCATTTAGATTTTTATGTACTTTCGGTAGAAAGTAAATTTTGGGTCTTCTCGGATATATCTGCCTCAAGTACCGTTTCGTTGAATTGTCTATCCAATTTAAATCCTCAGCCTTATCCAAAATGTTGTCCAAATTCTGAGATATATGAATTGCCGGATCATTTTCGAGTTTGGCATATGTTCCCCCATTCTGTACATGCTCATCACCCTTCAGTTTATAGAACGTGGAATCCATGAGAACAAGTGCTCCACCTTTGTCTGCTTTCTGAAACACCAAATCATTGTTCCTCGCTAGCCTTTGAAGAGCACTATATTCCGTTCGTGTGAGATTCTTAGCTTTCCTCTTGAACTGAATTCTATTCATATCTGCTTTTACTAAGATTTCGAACGTGTCCAAAGTTTTGTGAGATATGGGTGCCATGTAGTTGCTTTTTGGTTTGAACTGTCTATCCTCATCGTAGCAGCAGAGAAAGATTTTGGATCACTATTTCATGACAGACCTTTATTTGCATATAAGAGGTCACAAAACTTGAAGGAATTATTCAGCAAATCAACAAGTGACATCACCACACAAACATCTGTATACAAAGGGACTACAAGATGTTATAATTGCAAAAATTGCAACAATGCTATACTTGGTGATACCCTTCTACATCCACGTACAGGAGAAAAAATACAGTTAATAGAGCGCGCAGTTCACCCGGGTCACCAATTTCTTACACGCACTGGGCCCCGGCGTGCATTCAATTTCAATTAGTGATTCCTGTGAACCGGGTGAAGTCCTGTCACGCTTCTATGAGTAATAAAGGGTTCAGGATTACCTCTGCTTACCATGCACCTGACTTACCACAGGCACAAACTTTCGACGGACCTGGAGCTAAAAGGGAAAATAGTAGACAGGAACCTAAAACATTTCTTTACGGCAGTACATACTTATTCACTTTCTGTAAAATGACCACAGACACCTGATGAAGTTTAACACTTTATATGAAGATTCAAAGAGAAGATGCCAAGACAATAAGCGATATGCAGAATAATATGTCAAACATCAATATCAACACCAATAGGTAACTTTGCACAAAAAATATGACCATTAGGATATATGGGAAGACTAGAGGTAGGTTTTTGGACAGACCTAATCACTGCAATTATATACTAAGACAAGAGTTATGGATGGACCTAAAAACATGTACTTATCCTTATCACTTTAGACTATTCTTGCTAAGTTCACTGCAATCCACTAAAGGAAAGGGCAAAATGGGAACAAGCTATTACTTATAATAGAATCAATGAGCTCCTAAAGGAAGGGGGGGGAGAGAAGGAACCAACTAAATCAGACACATATACTTGATGTTTCAACGGCAATATAGCAATATCACAGGTAAAAATGCTTTAATAGATTATACGAGGGAGAGAAAGAAAGAGAGAGAGAGATAGAGATACGCAAACCCACAATCAATATTTACCTAATTCAGATTGAAGACCAACCCTGGCCACGGGTCAGTTGGGAAGACGGGGACAGGGACCCTCGGAAAAGGAACACCAGATGCGAACAGGTACAACCCACGGACAGATCGGGACAGGATACCCCTCAGGTTCGGGTCAAAGGACTGGGCCTCCCAGGGTACGACCAACACCCACAGCTTCGGACAGCAACGCCTGCGTTACCCCCTTCTGCAAGTAATCCGCCAGAAACCCCGATTGGATTTTCGAATTTCCCAGCAAAGTGCTTCGCCAGCACTTAGGATTTTCCACCCCTTAGGAGTTTGTGGAAAGTATGGACAAAGTGCTCCGCAGCACTTTCAGATTGAGCACCTATTGAGATCGTAGGGTCAGTGACAGGTCTGCTACTCGGACAAGTCGGACAATTTTCCTAAGCTAAACTAGGGCAATTATACAGTTTTGGGGACCCTCAGACCACCCACTAATGTTGCAAGTGACAGCTTCTCATATTATGATTGGTCAAGAGAGGTGGTGCGATCATTACCACCTCCTAAAATTCAGCTTTCCCATACTTAATATTCAGGTTTGCATACCCGCCCCCCGGGTTCACGTTCCCAGGCATAGGAATACAGAATACAATGCACGAGTTCAGTATATAGCAACAGTGTATGATAGTTCAAGGTATAATCTTGCATCTTCGGGATGGGTTCCCAGGCGCATCGAGCTTCAGGAGCCAGCTGGCTAGTTTTAGCTTCTGCGCAGTTAGGACTTTCCCTGGTCAGCTGACAGGGTTCAGAGGAGCCTCAAGATGGCGTTGCTCACGTATGCCCCAACCCACAAAGACGCGGTACATGAAAAGTAAGCGAGAACAAATTAAAATCACATCCAAAATGATTACACTGTATACCATGATAGAACATTAACCAACCCTTACTTTATAATGACTATAGCATTATGGTTTAGTGCGAAAGGACAGATAGGCTAAAGCAGCGGTAGCAAGCAGAAAGCGTGGTGAGAGACAAGCGGCCATTTTTGCAACAGTGCGCATGAGCACAAAACTCCCTCCAGAATGCGAGTGCGTCACATCACATGGGTATGACCGACGCATGCGCAGACTGAATTTCAGCGAAGCAGCCATTTTCCTTAATGCAAGCTTCGTTAATATGAAAAAGACATACAAGCAAGCATCCGGGGACACCCGCGTGTTTGGAAAAACGTACAATAAACGACAAACAATGATTTTAGTAGTATTATACATTTGGCGAGGTTCTTGCACTGGGCAAGGCGCTTCACGTGCGAATCCTTGCTCCATCAATCCCCTCTTTGATGATATTTACTATCATCACTTCATAAAGGAAACAGATGCCAACTTTTCTCATTCATCCATATCACTCATTTCAATTTCAACAAATTTATTGTTCAGTTTTCTTTCAGCTTCTCTATGAGAGTGGTGATTTTTCGCCTTTTTGTAGATTGTATTCTTTAATTCTTCTAATTCCAGTTCATCAATATTTCTTTTCACCCCCCTCTGATTTACTGTGTATTTCTTTTTACACTTCTGGCATTTGCAGCAGATAAAAATAATCAATATAATTATACCTATCACAACTATTGGCATCAGTATTTTCCACAAAATATTTCTACCTAGGTTAGAAAACCAACTACCTATAGAGGAGAGACCTCCAGTCAGTCTCGTCCAGGCACTGTCAACCTCCAATGGTTTGAGTTCCTTTTCCAAATTAGTTATGTTCTTCACATATTGTTTTAATTCGATACTTTTGTCAGGAATGTAAGTGCAACAATGTTGCGCCTTCAGCATTCTACAGACTCCGCCCTCTTTTGCTAATAGGGTGTCAAGGGCAAGACGGTTTTGTAAAACCATTGATCTGATCGCAACCATTTCGGTATTGACCATCAGGAATCCTGCAGCAGTGTCCGTTGATAACCGGTCCACTACTGTAGACAATTTGCAGATTCTATGGGTGTTCAGAACTACCCCCATTCCAGGTATCAGTGCACTAAAAATATCACCTATAATTTCACCTACACTTTCACGTCTACTACGCACTAAGCCATTAGTATCTTCATCGCTTCCAGCTGCATTATTCACATGGTATATTTTCGGGAAAACAATGCCAAAGTAGCAGCTTCCATACCAGTGATCCGGCAATTTAAAATAAGCCTTGTTCCCACATATATAATATATTCCGGGAAACACAGGTTCTGACCCATTTTTGAAACCCCAACCTCCAATTACCTTATAATTATGTTCACACTCTCTGGAACCGATGAATACATTGTTATAGTACTCTGTCTTTTCCCTATGGATACAAAGTTTCCCCTTTCGTTCAAAATCCAGCAACAAGGCAGGATTAGCTTCGCCTTGCGAGGTGTTATCCATGTGCTCAGCCCACCTAGGGACTCTATCCTTTTCGTCATTTGCTTTCTTTTGAAACTTTTCTCTCCTTCTGTCTGCCATCTTAATGAACATCTTTTCCTGCTCTTGCAGAGAACAGGTCAAATTAGATTCTCTAGCTTCATTTAAATCTATGTTACCTATAGTCAGAAAATATTCTCCCATATAACGGGTCACGTCACTTGTAGTATGTACACGGTTCAAGTGTCCTCTAATAGGCAGTTCAGAAAATACTACGTCATCATTTGAATAATAGTATTGCAAAGTGCTTCTATAGAACAAGCTAGCTAAAATACTACAGGAAATTCCATAGGTTAACGGTAGATGATGGTATGTCACGCCTTCAGCTACTGAGGTAGGTAGCTTCATGCAGACATAACAGTCTTCTATTTCCATAGCTTCTACATAATGCACTAACAAGTTAGCAAAAACATTTAAATGTGTCCTGTCTTTCATTTTGTGAAAATGTAGTCCATCCTCATCTGATGCTTCTAAGTTAGGTCGTGTGTGTGTCAGACTCACTTGTTTGTCGCGTCTTTCTAAGTTTCGTGGTGTTTCTGCAGTCGGGTCAGCCCCTACGTCTACTGCTTCAGGTTCAGTAGGGGAAAAGTTAGGATTCTTACTTATCATAAACGGTAAGAAGATTGTTAGTCCTATCCACATTACTATTAGCATAGCTACGCTACATAAGCATATTTTACAGCAAGTTTTGAGACACCCACATCTGGATCTCCCAGAGACATTCGGATCAGACATTTTTAGCTTACAGGTGGCTTTTGCTACCCCTCTTCGTTTCTTGGCACCAAAGGTTCACTTCTGGGCTCTCTCAAGGAGGGTCTTCGTCCGAACTCCGATCAGCAATGGACTCGTCGTCACTGTTGCCACTGAGGTGTGGTTCGTCAATTTCTTCCAACACAAAGTAAGTCCATTCAGGGCTTCGATACAGCCGGTTCTGTTTCTTTATTCTGTCGCTCTTTCTCAGCGATTTGCCTTTGGCTGCCTCTCTTTCACTTTCAGCCCTTTTTCGGTCTTTCAGTCTTTCTCCGACTGTTTTCAGTCTGAGCCTTAGTCTCTTGACGTATCGAGGTGCACTTCTGCCTCCTTTCCTCCCAGTAGTTGAGGAAACTTGCCCTTCTTCGTGCACTCTTTTTACTTTTTGTTGTGGCACTTCTGTTTCCCTACCTGACTGACTAGTTCCAGGTCTTTCATCTATCTCTTCTGCCTGGTCCCTAGTCTGACCCTGCTCAGATTCAAATCGCACTTTCTTTTTATTTTTGGTTACTGTTGTTTTCGTTGTCTGAGCACTTTGATCTAGTTCTATCTGTTCCTGTTCATGCTCTTCGATCTCTTCGTTTTCTTCTGCATGAACGTCAGCTCTAATTACTATCTGTCCCTTTCCGGACTCCGGAGTTCCAGGAGGAGTCTCGATGCCTTGATCTGACCCTACTTGGCCTACTTCCTGATCAGGTGTGATGTGATTCTCGTGGACCTGATCTGCTTCGTCTATTTCTAGCTCACCTGGACTATCCCACTCACTGTCTAAGTAGGAATATTTCCTGGTTCGTATTGGATCATGAACCGGGTCGTCGGCGGGGAACCATTCAATGTCTTGACTTGTGCTCGGCAGCTCGATGTCAGCTAGTTCTGGACTCTCCTCTTCGGAAGCCTCATCAGCTGCGCTGCCTTCAGCTTCAGTCGCGTTTTCTCCAGATACCCGCTTCGTGTGGCTGGCGTGGATCCACTTCGGTACACCAGCACACTTTACAGCAGTGGTAGTGACGAGGATCACTTGTCGTGGCTTTCCCCACCTGGGTTTCAGGCAACTGCTCCGGGTGTGTTTCTTTAACGCCACCCAATCTCCTGGCTGCAGTTTATGTGCTGGAGTCTTTGGCCACTCGTCTTCTGTCTCTCCAATCTGCTGAGAGAGAGAACGCACTTGGTCACCCAGCTGCTTGCAGTATTCTAGCACCATATCATCAGAAATGCTTAGCAGTTTGTGCCGCATCACTCTTCCCATCAACACTTCATGGGGACTCAGGCCAGTCTTTCGGTTCGGGATACTTCTCAAACTCATCAGCACAAGGGGTAAAGCCTCTATCCAGTTCATTTTTGTGGAATCACACATTTTTCCCAACCTGGACTTCAGGGTGCCGTTTATTTGTTCCACTACTCCAGAAGCCTCTGGATGGTAGGCACAATGTAGTCTTCGCTTCATTTTGAATGCTTTACAGAGTTCCAATAGGACATCGTTGGCAAAATGCCCACCTTGGTCCGTTTCGATAGTCTCTGGGATCCCATACCTAGGTATCAACTCCCTGAGCAATAGCTTAGCTGTAGTTAGGGCATCATTCTTCTTTGCTGGGTAAGCCTCCACCCACCTGGAGAACAGACAAACTATGACTAGGATATATCTATATCCTTTGCAATTTGGCATAGTTACAAAGTCTGCCTGCATTCTGACAAAGGGACCTACTGCCTTCCCAATGGTACTCTGTTCTACCACAGTCCTTTTTCCTGCATTAAATTGCTGACACACTAGGCACCTCTGGCAAAGCCTTTCCGCCTGGTTCCTGAACTTTGAGTTACAGAACACCTTGTCAAACACCCGACACATTGCGTCTCTTCCCATATGTGTTGGTTCATGTATCATTCTGATCATGGGGTCTACCAAGCTATCAGGCAGCACAGGCACCCCAGTCGCGCTTACCACCACACCATCCTCTCTTAACTTGCATTCAGTTGCGGCCCACCTGCCTTTTTCTTGCCTGTCTGTTGCCTGTTGCAAATCCTTTAGTTCTTCCCACGTTGACACATTCTCAAACAACATAAGTTGGCAGCTGGTTCCACTCCACAATGCAATTTGGAGGGACATTTGATGTCGGGCACAAAACTGTGCAATTTGGTCAGCGTATCTATTACCGGCGGTCACATCATCGTTTCCTGATCTGTGAGCCGCACACTTGACCACAGCCAATTCTTTGGGCAATTGGATAGCTTCCAGTAAATTTCAAATTTCAAATTTAAAACATTTATAAAGCGCAACGTGCACCATACGGTTTCTTGGCGCTAGTGGAGAGTTCGGCAACTGAGGCAAAATGAAACCTGTCGTGGAAAAGAGGGGAAATTACACGGAAAAGGCCTGTTTAAAGAGAAAAGTTTTTAGATCTTTACGAAAGGAAAGATAATGAGTGGCGGAGCGGAGGTGATCAGGGAGGGAGTTCCAGAACGTGGGGGCAAGGGTAGAGAAGTTAGTTCCACCCCACTTTTTCCGTTTGAAACGTGGGATTAGGAGGAGGGATTTGGAAGAAGAGCGAAGCTCTCTGGAAGGGACATACTCATTTATTAGCGAGGAAATGAAGGTGGGGGCAGTGCCCTGGCGGGCCTGGAAGACCATGCAGCCGGTCTTGAACAGGGAACGTTCCTTGACAGGCAGCCAGTGAAGCTCCCTGAGGAGAGGTGTAGAATGATGATAACGTGGGAGACCATAGACCAACCGGGCCGCCTGGTTCTGGACCATCTGGAGTCTCCGCAGGCTGTATGCTGGAATGCCGTGGTAAAGGGCATTGGCATAATCCAGCCGCGATATCACCAGTGCGGCCATGATCAACTTGAGTGCTTGTGGGGAAAAGAAACGGGAAACAGTGCGAATGGTTCGGAGAGTGAGGAAACAGGAAGAAACTACAGTACTGATTTGAGAATGAAGGGTGAGCTGGTTGTTCATTTTAACCCCCAGTGTTTTAACTGTGGTTGAGGGAATGGGGGAGGGACCAAGAGAAGAGGGCCAGAAGAGGGAGTTCCAGGGACTGGACGAACCACCGGTGAGAACCAACTCGGTTTTGTCCGGGTTCAATTTAAGGTGGTTGTGGTTCATCCAGTCCCTGATGAAGGTCATGGTAGACTGAAAATTGGAGACAGAAAGAGAAGAGGAGGACAGGTCAAAGATGAGCTGGAGGTCGTCAGCGTAATTAAACACGGTGACCTCCAGCTGCTGAAGCGCGAAAATAAGAGGAGAAATATAAAGATTGAATAATAAAGGAGAAAGAGAGGAACCCTGGGGAACACCACAAGTGACAGGAAGTGGAGTGGTCGTAAATTCTCCTAGCCGGACCGCCTGAGTGCGGTCCCTCAGGAAGGAGGAAAGCCAAATCAGGGCTGAACCCTCAATTCCAGCCGCCCTGACACGGGACAATAAGATGGTGTGGTCAACCGTGTCAAAGGCGGCGGAGAGATCGAGGAGTACCAGCGCCTGATAATTGTTATTGTCCATACCCTTCCTGAGGTTATCCAAGACCGAAACCACAACTGATTCGGTCGAGTGCCTAGGGCGAAAGCCAGCCTGGCGGGGGGCCAGTACCCCATTAGCCTCTACGTGGGCGCTGAAAACCGCGGTGGCATGGCGTTCCAGCACCTTGCCCAAATAGGGCAGCAGGGAAATGGGGCGGTAATTGGCTGAGATGGAAGGGTCAGCGCCAGGCTTTTTTAAAATGGGCACTATAGTGGCTGATTTGAGTGCCGGGGTCACTACTCCCTGTGCAAGGGAGTTGTTGAGGAAAGTAATGGGGGATTCAGGACAAGAGGAATAGATATGTTGCAGAATTCGAGCCGGACAGATGTCTGCCGGAGAACCCGACTTTACTTTGGGGAGTATCTCCCGGAATCTAGCCTCAGTAAGGGGAGGGATAGAGGTGAGATAACAACGAACAGCGGGAGGGGAGGGATCCACGAAGGCAGATGAAGGGGGGGGGATATTAGCCTTGATGGTGGCGATCTTCTCTAAGAAGTAAATGTTGAGTTGGTCGCATAGTGTCTGGGAAGGAGGGATTTGAGGTGAAGCTCTGTCGGAATAGGCCAGGTCATTCACTATACCGAATATTTCTCTAGATTTGTTTTCAGCTGCCATTATTTTTGTAGAGAAATAGGTGGTTTTGGCGGAGAGAATCGCAGTTTTGTAGTCGGCAAGTGATTTAAGATAGAGGGTTTTTAATAAGGGGCAATAGTTTTTTCTCCACTGTCTCTCGGCCTGTCGAGTGGACAGTTTTAGTTCTTTTAGGTGGTCGTTAAACCACCTGTTGGAGTCCTTTGGTCGCCGAACGGAGATGCGACGCAAGGGAGCCATTGAGTCACAGCCTCCCGTCAGCCAGGTATTGATGGCGTTGGCTTGAGAGTTGGAAGAGAGACCGGAGAGAGTCGGAGTGGAGTTCCGAAGCAGAGAAGACAGGGAGAGAAGGTCGACTCTGTTCCAATTCCGCGCCCAGGTATTTTTGGCGTGTGGGGTTTTAGGTGCACGGTTGTGGGAAATGGAAAAGGAAATAAGGGCATGGTCAGACCAAGAACAAGGGGAGACAATCACCGAGGATATTTGAAGATTTAGGGACCAGACCTGGTCAAGTAAATGACCGTGGGAATGAGTGGGGACAGTTATATGGGGAACAAAGTTCAAAGAAGAAAGAGTTTCTGTAAACTCTTTCGAGGCAGTGCACTCGGAGGGATCCGAGGGCCAGTAGTTAAAATCCCCCAGCACCAAGACCGAGGCGTAGTTAACCACCAAATTGGCCAGTAGATCTTGAAATGCTGGTAGGAACAAAGACGAAGACTGGGGTGGGCGATACATTAGGAGACAAGTGATGGGGGGGGAAAAGGATAGGGAACGAACTAGAAGGAACTCAGTAAGGGCAATGGGGGGGGAGGGAAGGGTTTGAAAGTTTAATTCTGACCGGGCGATTAATGCCACACCACCACCAACCCTGCCTGACGGACGATCGGCACGTAGGGCAACGTAGGAGGGGGGGAGGGTAGCCAGGAGAACAGGAAGGGAAGAATCACAGAACCAGGTTTCAGTCAAGAGCAGTAAGTCAGGCTTCTCAGTGTCAAGCAGGACAAACAGCTCATGATGGTGCTTGACCGCTGACCTGGTGTTGAGTAAAAAAGCAGATAACGACGGAGTAGGGGGGAGAGGGTCAGGCGGGGAAGAACCATGTGGTGAAGGGATCAGTCTAGAAAGCGGCGATGTAGGAGTGGAAGAGGAGACAAGTCCTAATGAGGCGATGTGTCTAAGGGTGGTTTCTGAGAAGGGCCAGTGGCCTTGGAGGCTGGTCAGCTCCTCAGAAGAGTATGAAATAAGTTATGCACCACTTTTCCATTTCTGATGGGGGTGCCTGAGGAAGTCATGAATTCTCTTTGCAACCACAACTGGCCGAAGTCATGAACAACCCCGTAACAATACTGGCTGTCGGTGTACACAGTTATTCTTTTGTTCTTACCCCTCTTACAGGCTCTAGTTAACGCGATGAGCTCCGCCACCTGTGCAGATTTCACCTCGCTTAAGTATGATGCCTCTATGGTTTTCGTCAACGTGACCACAGCGTAGGCAGCACACAGACCTCCATTCTCATGTCTTAAACATGAGCCGTCCACAAACATTGTCTCATCCCCATCAAGTAATGCTATTTCACGGATGTCCGGACGGGGTTTAGTACTGAACTCAGTCAGATCAATGCAATTATGCTCCCCCTCCTCTTCTGGTTCTACATCCAGGGGGACAGGTAACAGTGTCGCTGGGTTTAGGACATTGCACCGGGAAATGGTGACGTTTTCAGCACCAATCAGGATTCTTTCATACTTAGTCAGCCGACTAGGTGTGAGGTACTGGGTCTTAGTTCTAGTTAGCAGGATTACAACAGAGTGAGGAACATATACAGTGACGTGATGTCCCATGACAATGTTCTCACTCTGTTCCAGACTGACACAAGTAGCAGCAACTGCCTTCAGACACCCCGGCAATCCAGCAGCCACCGGATCTAGGGTGGCCGAAAAATAGGCCACTGGGCGTCTAACTAATCCGTGCTCCTGGGTCAGAACTGAAAGAGCACAATTTTCTCTGGTGTCACAGAATAGTTCAAAAGATTTAGAGTAGTCCGGCATACCTAATGCAGGAGCTGTACATAGGCAATTTCTCAATGTTACCCAAGCGTTCATGCTTTCGTTGTCCCAACTGACGGGGTCTTCTACTCCTTTCTTGGTCATTTTTATCAGGGGCCTGGCCAGTGCAGCAAACCCTACAATCCATTGTCTACAGTAACCCACAACTCCTAGAAACATTCTCACTTCTTTCTGAGTTTTGGGCAGTTCCATTGCTCTAATTATTTTGATTCTTTCAGTAGTTAGTTTCCTGATTCCTTTTTCTATCTGGTGCCCCAGATACTTCACTGAGTTCTTACAAAACTGCAATTTGTCAGGCGACACTTTATGTCCTCCCTTTCCTAGGTGATTCAGCAAGGCAATGGTGTCAGTGACACAGTCAGTTTGGGTTTTAGATGCCACTAACAGGTCATCTATGTACTGTACCAAAACAGACTCTCTTGGCAGCACTAGGGATTCAAGGCACTTTTTCAGTATCTGGTTGAAAATCGATGGACTTTCGGTGTACCCCTGGGGGACACGATTCCAGACATAGATATGGCTGTCGAATTCAAAACTGAAAAGGAATTTGCTTTCTGGATGTAATGGGATGGAAAAGAATGCGTGGCATAGATCGATGACAGTGAACCATTCTGCATTCCAGGGAATCTGATATAGTATTACTGCAGGGTTGGGTACAATAGGGCAGCAAGGTACAACAATTTGGTTTACTTTGCGCAAATCTTGCACTACCCGGTACTTCCCACTAGGCTTTTTGATCCCAATGATAGGCGAATTACAGGGGCTGCTCATCACTTCTTCTATTATTTCTGCTTCGAGCAGCCGGGTAATTTCAGTCGCCACTCCTGCTTTCACTTCTGCACTCATTTTGTACTGTCTGGTTTTGGGGTATACAGCATTCGTTTTTATTGCTATTTTAACTGGGTCCACATTTGCCATCAGGCCTACATCTTTTCCTGTGAAATCCCACACTTCTGGTACCACTCTTAACTGGAGCTCTTCAGGTAAATCTTCAATTGTCAATGATTTTATATCAGCATCTTGTCTAACTAACATCAGTTTGTACAGGCCATCTTCATCAGGGGTCTGAATTTCGACGCCATTGGGTGTGCAGAAAATGGTACAACGCATCTTGCACAACAAATCACGTCCTAGCAGGTTTACGGGACTGGAATCACAGACCACAAATCTGTGCATTTCCTTGAAATTTCCTATAGAAATTTCCATTGGTTCGGTTACTGGGGTACTTATTATTTGATTTGAGACTCCCACTACTTGGATTGCTTCTCCCGAGAGGGGTAGGTTAGGAACATCCACTGTTCTTACAGTAGATCTGGTAGCACCAGTGTCCAACAGAAAGGTGACATCTTTTCCTTCAACCTTTCCTTCAATGTATGGTCCAGTCTGGTCTACCGGCAAGGAGGCGCCAAGCACGCACTCCTCATCCTCCCCCCTCAGGCCCCGTCAATCTTGATCTTCACAGAGGAAGGTATCATTTAACAAATACTGTGGAATGACTGCGTTTCTTTCACTCTCGACTTCCCATACTTCCGCCCTCTCATTCTGCTGACCCTGATTCTTAAAATTCTGTCTAGGAGCGCGAGGTACTGGGGGTAATTTTACCTGTTGCTGGTTCTTCCTTGTCCCCTCTTTCTGCACCTGTGGATTTAAACCATTTACAGGGGCATTACCGGCCTGCAGGTGTGGACACTCGTCTCTCCAATGCCCTATCTGGCCGCACCCATGGCACGGGAATTTCTTCATGGCCTCTTCTCTACTCATTTTAGTTCGGGGTTTTCCTCCTCCTCCCCCACCAGTGGTATTCTGTGAGTTCTTATTAGAATTCAAATTACTTAACTGCTGTTCTTGTTGTTCAGCCAACTTCACCTGTGCCCACATTACCTTCTCCTTGAGGGCCTTCCTTTTGTTTTCGATTTCATCTTCGCAGTATTTTGCATATTTCAAGACATCATCTATTGGTTTTCCCTGCCAACTGATTTTATTGTCTCTAATCCATTGGGAAATTTCGGGCCTTAATCCTAGCACAAATCTGTAACTGAAATGCGTCATGTCTTTCATGTCCACATTGTCGATACCGCTGTATGTTTTAAACACTTGCAGTAGCCTTTCATAATAGGAGTGAACAGTTTCATCACGTTCTTGGGTGGTTCTATCTATTCGGGTCCAGTCTGTTTCCTTTGCGGGAACCTTTTTCTTGAGATATTGTATGACTTGTTCATACTTCCTCATTACTTCAGGTGCAGGCGCACCTGTTTTCTCATCTCTGGGAAATTCCTCACTGGGCCAATCAATTTCAATTTTACAGTCGGTCCACAGATCTACAGGGACCACAATGTCGAAAAACCCATCCAGGTCTTTCAGCAGACATTTCTGAACTTTTATGAAGCGTTCTACCTGCCTGTACCAATCAACAGGCTTCTCCCGTAATTTCGGGAAGTCATTTGTAAATGACACAATATCCTGTCGGGACCAAGGGACATGGACATATTTTCCTCCCGGGACCTCCCTCATGGGGCACAATTTTTCTGTTGGTGTTACTTCCTTTAATACGAATTCTGAAGTTACTGACCCAGCCCTGCTGCTTTCCTTTTTCTTTGCCCACCGGGTTCTCCACTTCCCCACCTCGCCCCACTTCTGCAGGAGTTTCAACAATTCTTTTACTTGGATCTGTTTTCCCATCACATTCAGGCTTTCTAAATCTTTGTCTGAGAAATCCACTCTGTAAGGTTTCTGAAGAATTTTGGAGCGACTAACATCAATTCCCATTTCTTCTGCTGTATCCATTATCTTTTCATGGAGCAACCTAGCGCTCCGGGTAAGATTTTTACTGATAAACAGTAACTCTTCTTCATTATACGAGCTTAGGCGCTCAACTCCTACGTTCCCAGCCATCATTTCTTCTATTTCTATTCTCAATTTATATATTTCCAATGCTCTGGGTTGGGGAGTGACCTCTTTCTCCAGCTCCTTTGTCCATTTGTCCAATTCTTCTGGGGAAACCAAGGTGGCACTCTTAATCCCAGTTGCACTTTCAATCAACACTTCCTTTTGTCTGGGCTGACTTTTTGTCCCTATTATACTAGCCCTCGATTCTCTAATGGGCAGATCCATCAGAACCACAGATTCACACTCACTCTCTTGATCCTCATCTATGAATACCTCCTTCCTCGGGGTCGGGATGCTAGAAGTAGGCAGCATTGAGGTGACAACAGGAGGATGGGGACTAGTCATGTCATTTCTATACAGTGGAATAGCTGGACCAATAGTTACTGGAATAGTCAAGGAATCAGGATGGGGATGCATCTGGGCAATGGTTCGAACTAACTCATCTCGCTGTTTAGACAGGGCCTCTCTCTCTTTTTTTCCTAATACCCTTCCGGCAGATTTGTCATGCAATACTTGAGGTACTAAGGACGGATAAATATTCGGAGCTGTCGGAGTGACCAATCGAGGTGGATCTTCTCCGAATGGCTGATAATTCGGGACTGTGGATTTAGGTCTGCAAAACCCGTCCCTTTCACTGGTTTTACTGTCTGTCCCTGTTCCATCTGTATTACTGTCCCTCCTACATCTGGGATAATTTGTAAAGGGATTTCGAGAGGGCACAGGTTCTGAGTCTGCATCATAGGGAGGTGGATTTTTCATTAGCAAATCTTCCAAGTGTTCATCATCTAAGTCCCCCATAGGTGCTAGGTGATGGGTCTTTTCTTTGCATTTTCCTTTCCTTCCTTCCAACACCCCCATCATAGGGAATAGTCCTTCAGTTAACATAGATTGCCTCCACTGTTTCATTTTCTGCTCTTTGGTTGGCGTTGGAAGCTTAGGATACCATTTACTCACTCCCTTATCCATCCGGGGTTTATCTCGCTCTGCAGCCTCAATCTCCCATTCCTCCAGAGCTTCGTACTGGGTCAACCTAGGTCTAGGGTGTAATTCATTCATACGGGTCCTTAAGTTAAACAGGATCCGACCATTAAAGGTACCTTCAACAGGGAATGCTAGAACTCCGTCATCTACAGTATATTTTGCCCAATTTTCTAACCAGACACAAGTGTGATACCCTTTATCAAACATCATGAAAGAAGCAGGAGTATTCGACGGGGGAATGAGCACACCTTCCCTCGTCCTAATGGGCTTGTCGGGTTTGAAGAAATTCTTTACCTTGTCAGTAAATGACATTTTCCTCTTTATTCCATACATCATGTGTGGTCTACCTCGTCTAAGCTGATCCTTATAAAATCCTAGGTATTTGGGATGAGGTATAAAATCTGGATACCACATATAATCTTCGGGACTCTCTTCGAACTCGGCTTGATTAATTTTGTTTACCTTTGTACTTCCAATGCTAGCGCGAATTTTATTTCACAATACCCAATCAGGTCTGTGAATACAGAAATCCTTAACCAATGGGTGCGCGGCCTTTCACGAGAACAAGTCTCACGCTCCGGCACTCACCCCTCCTTCACAAATTCAGCTTCACTACACACCCGCTGTCTTGACCAATACCAGCGCGGCACGGAGTGACGTCAGAGCAGCTCTCCGACTGACTCCCTCCTTCACAAGGTAACGGAAACTTTTAACTTTTCCTAAAGTGCAAATGTAAAACTTAGTTACTAACACACAACGTCTGCCACTATGTCTGAGTGTTCTAAAGAGATAGAAAAACTTCCTTTCACTGCAAGTAAACCACTTCTGTCTACTTCTCATTCACTCTGGGTAGACTTCTTTGCCTAACCTCACACTCGAGTAATATAGAACCTGTTATTCTTCCGACTCATCCACTTTCGTCAGGGATATGTACTGAGCCGGGATTTCACCAGTGAACTATTTTACTTACCAGTCAAGCCTCGGAGACCCTACTACTCCTTTCCGTATGCGACCCTTACTAGGTGATATCGCAATGAAAGTTTTATACCGGACTCGTAGCTATCAATTATTCAGATATAAAAAAGATCCTAATTAGTGCTTCCAGTTATTCTTTTAACCCTACACTAATGATTCAGACCCTAGTGACTTCAACAGCTAACCGGATTCTGCTCACCGTTAGCTAAAATACTTCCCCGGGGATTCGGACTACACTGAACACTTACAAACAATCCTGGGTTAATTCAACATGTAATATCTATAGCAAAAATGCAAAAATCATATACTTTTACACATATCCTTAAAACATTTCAAAATATTTCAAACAATATAGTAGAAAATCAGCAGCACATTTTATATTCACGGTTTGTTTCTTAATTTCCCTGTCTACCTAATCTAACTAGTCCAAACCATACTACTGCTACCAGAAAATTACTGATAGAGCGCGCAGTTCACCCGGGTCACCAATTTCTTACACGCACTGGGCCCCGGCGTGCATTCAATTTCAATTAGTGATTCCTGTGAACCGGGTGAAGTCCTGTCACGCTTCTATGAGTAATAAAGGGTTCAGGATTACCTCTGCTTACCATGCACCTGACTTACCACAGGCACAAACTTTCGACGGACCTGGAGCTAAAAGGGAAAATAGTAGACAGGAACCTAAAACATTTCTTTACGGCAGTACATACTTATTCACTTTCTGTAAAATGACCACAGACACCTGATGAAGTTTAACACTTTATATGAAGATTCAAAGAGAAGATGCCAAGACAATAAGCGATATGCAGAATAATATGTCAAACATCAATATCAACACCAATAGGTAACTTTGCACAAAAAATATGACCATTAGGATATATGGGAAGACTAGAGGTAGGTTTTTGGACAGACCTAATCACTGCAATTATATACTAAGACAAGAGTTATGGATGGACCTAAAAACATGTACTTATCCTTATCACTTTAGACTATTCTTGCTAAGTTCACTGCAATCCACTAAAGGAAAGGGCAAAATGGGAACAAGCTATTACTTATAATAGAATCAATGAGCTCCTAAAGGAGGGGGGGGAGAGAAGGAACCAACTAAATCAGACACATATACTTGATGTTTCAACGGCAATATAGCAATATCACAGGTAAAAATGCTTTAATAGATTATACGAGGGAGAGAAAGAAAGAGAGAGAGAGATAGAGATACGCAAACCCACAATCAATATTTACCTAATTCAGATTGAAGACCAACCCTGGCCACGGGTCAGTTGGGAAGACGGGGACAGGGACCCTCGGAAAAGGAACACCAGATGCGAACAGGTACAACCCACGGACAGATCGGGACAGGATACCCCTCAGGTTCGGGTCAAAGGACTGGGCCTCCCAGGGTACGACCAACACCCACAGCTTCGGACAGCAACGCCTGCGTTACCCCCTTCTGCAAGTAATCCGCCAGAAACCCCGATTGGATTTTCGAATTTCCCAGCAAAGTGCTTCGCCAGCACTCAGGATTTTCCACCCCTTAGGAGTTTGTGGAAAGTATGGACAAAGTGCTCCGCAGCACTTTCAGATTGAGCACCTATTGAGATCGTAGGGTCAGTGACAGGTCTGCTACTCGGACAAGTCGGACAATTTTCCTAAGCTAAACTAGGGCAATTATACAGTTTTGGGGACCCTCAGACCACCCACTAATGTTGCAAGTGACAGCTTCTCATATTATGATTGGTCAAGAGAGGTGGTGCGATCATTACCACCTCCTAAAATTCAGCTTTCCCATACTTAATATTCAGGTTTGCATACCCGCCCCCCGGGTTCACGTTCCCAGGCATAGGAATACAGAATACAATGCACGAGTTCAGTATATAGCAACAGTGTATGATAGTTCAAGGTATAATCTTGCATCTTCGGGATGGGTTCCCAGGCGCATAGAGCTTCAGGAGCCAGCTGGCTAGTTTTAGCTTCTGCGCAGTTAGGACTTTCCCTGGTCAGCTGACAGGGTTCAGAGGAGCCTCAAGATGGCGTTGCTCACGTATGCCCCAACCCACAAAGACGCGGTACATGAAAAGTAAGCGAGAACAAATTAAAATCACATCCAAAATGATTACACTGTATACCATGATAGAACATTAACCAACCCTTACTTTATAATGACTATAGCATTATGGTTTAGTGCGAAAGGACAGATAGGCTAAAGCAGCGGTAGCAAGCAGAAAGCGTGGTGAGAGACAAGCGGCCATTTTTGCAACAGTGCGCATGAGCACAAAACTCCCTCCAGAATGCGAGTGCGTCACATCACATGGGTATGACCGACGCATACGCAGACTGAATTTCAGCGAAGCAGCCATTTTCCTTAATGCAAGCTTCGTTAATATGAAAAAGACATACAAGCAAGCATCCGGGGACACCCGCGTGTTTGGAAAAACGTACAATAAACGACAAACAATGATTTTAGTAGTATTATACATTTGGCGAGGTTCTTGCACTGGGCAAGGCGCTTCACGTGCGAATCCTTGCTCCATCAACATCACCACACAAACATCAGTATACAAAGGGACTACAAGATGTTATAATTGCAAAAATTGCAACAATGCTATACTTGGTGATACCCTTCTACATCCACGTACAGGAGAAAAAATACAGTTGAGACACACCACCAATTGCAATTCTGAACATGTGGTATATTCTATCAAGTGCCCATGTGGACTGTTGTATGTCGGCAAAACTGACAGGAAATTAAAACTGAGACTGTCGGAACACAAAAGCCGCATCCGCAACAAAAACCTGACTTCACCTTTGGCTAAGCACTGGATTGAAGCTGGGCATTCCATTGCCCAATTAAGATTTCAAGTAATTGAATTGGTCCCACAAAGGTTGGGCGTAGACAATGCAAAAGTGCTTCTCCAAAGGGAGACTTTTTGGATTCGTAAATTAGAAACCCTCATTCCGAATGGACTGAATGATAAACTGGATCTTATTTGTTTTCTATAATGCATACACATCTTGAGTCTTTGGGTTACCTGGAACACGATGATACCCACACACACATGAATACACACACTGGCATTACAGTAGGGAGTTTGTTGCCTACTGCTGACATCAGGACTTGGAGAATGTAAATAGGTAGGAACTGTTATTACCTGATATAATCAAAGCAATTTATTTTCTGATTTTTTTTTACTCTTTGTTTATGTTTTTGTTCCATGCATAAGTAGCGCGTGATTTGCTGTTGACATCATGCATTTGATAATGTGAACAGGTTAGAACTGGTATGTTCTGAGATTAACAAAGTGATTTTCCAATGATTCTCGGAACCTTTCACTCCCTCTTACTTTCTTCCTTCAGCTTTTTTGTTTTCTTTAACTCGGCAATTCAGCATTGCTCACCATTCAAATATGGCAGCGAATTTTGTTTTGAAGTAGTGCACGGATGATGCACGGGCTCTCTTTTTGGCGTATTCATTGAATAGAATATGGTTAGTGGATAAAATATGGTTATTGTTTATTTACACGAATTCTATCCATAATTGAGACCCCAAAGATCGCCACGTTGAAAGCATTGAACATAACGAAAGTCCGTCGTCTGTATCCATGCGCGGGTTCGCGCGTTTAAGGTAGAGAAGGGACTTATCGCTTACACCGGCACTCGGGAAGAACGCCGCTACGGGTGACTGACTTGCCATTCTTCGGTAAGGGTTGACAGCGGTTAGATATCTGCAGTCTCTTTTGAAATAGTTATGCGCTGGCCAGTGTTTTACAAGCTGTTATTTTTATCGGCAGGACGATTCACTTTTGAGCATTTGCCGAGACTGAAGCTACACAACTAAGGCTCGCAGGTAAATCCCTCGTTGGCAATCCGTTGTGAATAGTCGATATCAAATGCAGACTTGATTTAGCGTTTCTGATTGGAGTTCTATTTTTCGTTTAGGCTCTTGAAACTATGGGATAACAATACAGGTGAGCTTTTTTCATGAGCGTGTAGAAAAGGCTTGAGTAGTTCTGATGCACGTTTTTTCTTACATGCATTTCCTTCGTTTCCCTTCTTTTCAGATTTTCGCACAGATAATTATACAGGTAATAGTCCCATAATATCAGGGAGTAGTTGACATCTATTTTATTAAATGGGTATACTAAAACGAACCCAATATCGTTTTTCCTCATCCAGGTTACTCAAATTCATGCAGTTATATTGGAATTTACTATTCCAGCATACTCGTGGTAAGAAACCATTTGAACACAGAAAGTTAGTATTCAAGTATTCAGTTTTTTCCTGCATCAAGAGTAATGAGATTTCTTTCTTTCTTTTCTTCCCTTTTTTCCTTTTTTCCTGTTCTATACACAGACCCCTGACGAAGGGGCACCTGCCCCGAAATGCATTGGGTGTAGATTAACTGTTATGATTTGAGTTGTATGAACCATGTAATATGTTTGCATTTCTGTGAAATTAGAGTGTACTGTTCTTACTAATGGAAATAACAAAGTGAACAAAAATGATAGTTTGATTATTGCTTGTTTGAATAAAAAGAATGTACTAACGTCAAAAAAATGGCATTTAAGTAGTGCATACTGGTGTCCTGGTAACTCACAATACCAGGCCTTATACATTTGTTTTGACATAGTTTGCAGGCACTAGACCAGTACAGCACACATACCGGATTAACATTCATTAATTTAGTAAACTGAATGCATGCACCCTTCCATATTCATCACTTTTGAAAATGCCTGGAATTAGCTGATTGTTGGTTTCTTGTTGTCGTAGCTGCGCTGCAGATGCTCGACTGGAAGAAAGTCAGCCAGCTCCTCCAGAAGGCACTCCAAACTTTGATAAGTATATATGAAGCATGGCCTTGTCCCTATTATGTTTAGTATGCTATGGCACAAATATACGAAGGGCAATGCCGAGTTATAGTGGCTATTGAAGGGTACTTCTGATGAACCAAAAATTGGGTTTTTACAGAAGAAGTTGTTTGCAAGAAGAAGTAGGCAGTCTATGTTTGATTCTCTTCGAACAAGGCAAAAGGAGGCTAAACAGAGGCGAATGAAAGCAGAGAAAGAGGCCCGGAAGGGGAGAATGCAAAAATTGACTCAGAAAGCTGTAGCACATGATAGAGAGAAACAAGAGATAGGGGTTGAATGTGAAGATAGGAGGTTTCAATTAAATATTGATAAATCTTATGTGGCCCAAGAAGAAAATGATACGTTTGTGGAACAATTGTTAGATACTCGACCCCCACCCCATATATCCCACCTTCCCTCATACCCACAGCTACCCAGTTCTTCTGTCACTGCTGCTTCTGCTTCTGCTACTGACTGCTTTGGCCACGGCACCTCCTGTCCTTTCTTTGTCCTCGCTGTCTGTGGCAACTATGACTGTTAGTACTCCTGCCACACCTGTTGCTTTGGCGTCCCTTTTGCCAGCTCTTACACCTGCGACGCAGCAGGCAGCGATGTTAGTGCCTGCTACTTCTGTTGCTACTCCCACTGTGTTCTTTCATACCCCATCATTACCAAGTAGTTGGACACCAGTACGTGGATTTGAGGATTGGACGAAGTTTAAAGAGCGAATGGGTCCATTTTGTGCGATCGGAGATGGGAGATGCAGAGAAAAAAGTAGTGGCTAATCAGGCTGCGCAGTGGGCCCAAAACCCCATTTATGGTGTGGAAGATGTGTGGAGTGAGACGTAAGATTATGCCCTTAAGCATATGTCCGCTACTTTGATCGGTCTTTGGGAGCCGTGTTTCAGCGATGCAGCACCGCAGATTCTATATGATATTAAGGATCATGTTTATGTTACTGATTTGCCACCTGGTCAACTTTTTGGTAATGCTACGATGTTGGTTGCTAATCGGGGTAGACTGCTTGAAAAGAGCCCCACCCTGTTTCTCAGTTTTCAATGTGGGAGGTTCATCTTATCTATCACCCTGAAATACCAGAGCTAAGGATCAGCACACTGTTGTTACTAGACCAGGGGCAATGGCCCATTTCCAAGAACAATGGGTCTATACTCCATGGAGATGGAGTGAAGTCTTGTCTCTTAAAACTCACTTACCTGATCCTAGGACGAATCCAACAGCTTATCATAAAGAATTGACTGAAGCTGCCTCTTCAACTGTGATGGCACATGCTGATACTGAAATGTTCTTTGGCATACTTGTTCCGGTTGATATTTGGAGACATGTACACACACAGGATCATGCTGCAGAATTGGGTGGTACCTGGGATCAAATTAAAGTATGGGATCAGAAACGGAAGCCAGGTGATAAGATTTGACCTGAGATACTTGCTTTGCCCGGCCATATCACTAAGTATATACATTCTCTTATTCCTCAGAGAAAAGTTGATTGGGACACGTTATCAGTTTTTCGTCAGAAGAAAGATGAGAGTGTGTCTGATTTCTTCACTTGGTTTAAAGATGTGTTTCTAGATTATAGTGGACAGGATTTGTCGATCGAAAGTGGTGTTCGATTGTTTGTTAATAGATTTGTTTCTAATTTACTTCCTTAGATTGCAACCCGATTGCAGGCTTCCGAGAGCACCTGGTCCACATCTTACCCTTCTGTTATTTCGAATATGACACAGTATTATGAACACAGGGAAAATAAGGATGAGCAGAGGATGAGAAGAAGCACAAGGATTTGGAGACAAAGATGTGTTGCAGTAGGCTTCTAGGGGGGAACTGTGGAGAATGTGGTGGTTCGGCCCGACAGCTTCCACGCACTAGCAGGCCGCCAAATACCATGACTTTAGGGCCAAATCAGTGTGCATATTGTAAAGAGGAGGGACACTGGCGTAACACGTCTCCCATGCTTTTGCAGAAGGCAGCAGTCCAGAGAGGACGAAGTTCTCGTGGATAGGGTCGTGGAGCTGGTTGTCAGGATAGGGCTCAGAATGCTGTGGCCTTGCAGGGTCGTGCTGATTAAAATTATTTTGATGACCCTCGGGGAGGGCAGTATTTTCATGATGATTATGACACGGATGAGGTGACAGGGATGTCACCTCACTCTGTCCCTGGACAGCCAGGGACAGAGTGAGGGACCAGTTTCGATAATTGTAGATCAACGCGGTCTGTGTGTTAGTGTGGATGTGCATTGCTCGGCTAAGGAGTTTTGGGCGGATACAGGTGCAACAAACAGTTCTATTTCTCGTTCCTTGGTCCCTGGAGCGGCTCTGTCTGACCATAATAATGTTTCAGTAGGTTTTTATTGTGTACCGGCTGTGAGCCCCATTTCAAAACCCCTTGCGGTGACTATTGGTCCTTTTAATATGGATTTGCCATTCTTGTTGATGTCTAATTGTGGAGAAAATCTGATGGGTTTGGACTTTTTGAAGAAATTGCATGCTACGATATACTGCTTCCCAGTCGGTGGTTTCATGACAATGGGTCCGGGTGTAGTGCGCACTACGTAGCGCCTGTCCAAAGATGCGCTTCTTCCTGTGGAGTTTAAAGATGTGCCGCCCACTCTCTGGGCAACAGGTAACACAGATGCTGGACTATTACAGATATCTCCAGTTTTGATCCAAGTTAAAGACAATGCTATTTTACCTCGCATCCCTCAGTATAAAATACTGCAGGCAAGTGAGTGAGCTTAATTGCAAATTGTACAGGATGTAATTGAAAAAGGAGTGGTTGAGGAGATAACTGCTAATGTTTGTAATAGCCCTAATCTTGCCATTCTCAAACGGACACCTTTGGGTTCTTCTGATGATCATGGAGAGGTTTTTCGCTTTGTGATTGACTTGAGTGAAGTATAAATAGTTAATAAAATAGCGATTTCCCCAGTTTCTGTTGGTTCTTGACATCACCACTCTTTTGACAATGGTTCCTTCTTCTGTTATATTCTTTTCAGTCATTGATTTTAAAAACGTCTTCTTCAGTATTCCCATTCATGCTGACAGCAGGTATCTGTTTGGGTTCACCCTAGATGGTAGAAGCTTTAGATTCTGTCCTGCTCCTCGAGGCTAAACAGAGAGTCTGCGTATCTATAGTCAGGCATTGAAAGGTCTGATGGATTCCTTGTCGCTCCCTACTGGTAATGTATTGCTTCGGCATACAATGACTTGCTTATTGCCTCGGATACAGAACAAGATTGCAGTGACAGTACAGTTAAATTGTTGTTGCATTTAGCTCAGCATGGCCATAAGGTATCCCTGTCCAAATTTCAGTATTGTCGACTAAAGGTCACCTACTTAGGTAACCTACTGTCAAAGGAGGGTAGGAGATTGACTCCTGAGCCCATCATTACCATTGTTAAAATGCCCGTTCCGCAAACGCAGGGCCAGACTGGTATTACAGGGCACCGGGCAATCCCCTGGGAGGCCGGAAGGGATGGGGGCCGGTTTCTTTACAGGGGGCCGGTTTCGTTACTGGCTCCACTGATTTTTTTAAATCGGCCCTCAGCAACAAAATGAGAAGGCCGTCCTGCTTCCAGGCCTGTGTCCCACGTCTGTGCGCGCCGTGGAGCACTCCACGTTAGCACATCTTCTGACTGCCAATCTCTTAGCTGGCAGATTGCATCAGACTTACTTGGGCTCAGTTTGCTGCTGGCAGTGCTGTGCAACTTTCACAATATACTGTGGCGGCAATTGCTGACATCAGGTCGCGAGGTCTCAGTGCCATTGGCCAATCAGGGTAGGCGGGCCACCAGTATGGAAAGGGGCGACCATTCGGTCCCCCCGAACGTATGGCGGAGTACCCCGATCCCCCCGGGAAGCCATCTTGGGCGGGAGGCGAGTCTTGGCTGGTATGCCCGAAGCGGCGTAGCCAGGGCGCGCCTTTTTCCCGCCCTGGAGTGGGCTGGCCTAGACACGGACGCGGCCGGGCCACGCCCTCGGGGCAGGCCGGGGCGGGTTTACGCCCGCCCTGAAGACGGATAAAAGGAGCAACAAGCCAAGGAAGCATCCTCTTGTTCCAGTGCTCTGAAGCTGCACCACCTCGCTGCACGTGAGCTCGAGACGGAACGAAGAGCCAATTTTGAGCGTTGTAATCTTTCTTGTTTGTTTTGCAGATACTCTGTCGGAGAATGCCTAAGAAGGCGGGAAAGCGAATGACTACCGACCAGATGCTGCGTGTTCTCATGAAGGAGGTGACCGACCTAAAGAGGCGAATGGCGGATAAAGACGAGGAAGGGGGGCCGAAACGTCCTTTGGCGGGAGCAGCTCCAGGAGGAAAAGGCAAGAGGCCCAGAAGGGGAGCAGCTGGGGGAGACATCCCGGTTCCCAGTACCCCACTCGAAGCACCCACTCCCGTGCCGGAGGAAGGGAATCCGATTCCCGTGGTGGTTACCCCCGTGTCCGGGGAGGATATGCCGCCCGAGCTGGCAGCACAATTAGCAGCGTGGTTGGGTAAAGGTAGCAAGGGCACCACGGCTGACGACGCGCAGGTGTTGATGAAGCAACTGCGTGAAACAAGGGAAGCGACGAAGGCACCATCGCCGGCTGCGACAGTGGAGAAAGGTCCAGTCGCAGATACAGCTTCCGGTTCAGGTAAGCGGCCATTGCCGATTGCGAGGGATGAGTCGGCACCCTCTCGAAGGGAGAAGTTGGGTCAACATGTCCCTCTGGCTATCAAAGAAAAGATATGGGCAGGGGAGTATATAAACATCTTCTCGTTGCTTACCGATCATTATGAGATGGAGCATGTTAAGAGCCAGAAGGAGTTCATGCGTCCGAGTGTTTGGCGCGCAAAGATGGCCGCCTTTAAGGTAAATGAAAACATTGGTAATTGGGGCAAAGCATGGGGGATTTTTACATCCATATTGGGTGAACGTAGGCCCGAATTGCTGTCCGAATTGCCGATTTATCAGTCACGGATCATGGGGTATTCTGTATCACACGAGGGCAATCATTGGTTCTGTTACGATAATATTTTCCGAAAAGCGAAAGAGCATGATAAAAACTTAACTTGGGATTGTTATGATTCTGTGTCCTGGTCCAAAATGGAAGATACTGGTATGTTGAAGTTGCCATTGGTAGGGAGTAACGTTGGGGAATCCTCCCGCCACTATGCGGGGACGCCCTTTCGATCAGGTACGAGTAACGAGAATCACTCGAGGCCAATCGGCAACGCAGGTAAAAGGGGGGTTTGTTGGAACTTTAACAGGGGTAAATGTACTAGGCCCCAGGGGTCTTGCAAATTTAGGCACGAATGTGGTGGGTGCGGGCAATCATCCCATCCTGAGTCCATGTGCAGAGCCAAAACGGGTGATAACGGGGGTAGAGGAGGCGCCAAACAGGTCTGACATAGTCCGAGGGGCGCCTTTACCTACTCCGATTGATACCATGGCAATGATTCCCTGGCTCAGCGAATACCCGGATCACGCTTCCGCTGGGGTGTTGCGGAACGGGTTTTCATATGGTTTCCGCATCCCAGTGGGGGAGTTTCAGGGTATAGCAAAATGTAAAAACCAGATATCGGTCTTACAGCATACGACCGTAGTACAGGAAAAGATCGGGAAGGAGGTGGCTCGAGGTCGAGTCGCCGGTCCATTTAACGTGCCACCAGTTCCTAACTTTGTCTGTTCCCCTTTAGGGGTGGTCCCCAAGAAGGACCCGGATGAGTTTCGGCTGATACATAATTTGTCAGCCCCACGTGGTCTTTCCGTAAACGACGCGATAGACCCGGAAGTGTGTTCGGTGCGGTACGCATCCTTCGATGAGGCCGTAGCCATATTGAATCGCCTGGGGCCCGGTGCGCTGATGGCAAAATCTGATATCGAGTCAGCGTTCCGGTTGCTCCCGGTACATCCAGACGACCAGCGTCTTCTTGGTTTCATGTTTCAGGGTCACTACTACATGGATAGGTGTATGCCAATGGGGTGCTCTATATCTTGTGCCTATTTCGAAAAGTTCAGTTGTTTCCTGCAATGGGTCTTCACAAAGAAGACGGGGTTTCAACATGTTATGCATTATCTCGATGACTTTTTGTTCCTGGGGGCAGCCGGGGATCCAGAATGTGGACAGGCTTTGAACGAATTTTGTGTCTTAATGAATCATTTTGGTGTGCCATTGGCACCAGGTAAGACTGTGGGTCCCTCGACTTGCCTCGAGTTTCTGGGGATCGAGCTCGACTCCAAAGAAGGTTGTTTTCGTTTACCAGGTGATAAAGTTTTAAGATTCAAGGCATCCCTGCAAATGTGTATAAGTGAGTCTAAGGTTAAACTGCATCAATTACAACAATTGGTGGGACAGTTGAATTTTGCCCTAAGAGTTATACCAATGGCCCGCCCCTTTTCCCGCTCGATCGCTCAAGCCATGGTCGGCCTGAAGGAGGGTCATCATCGCACAAGGCTCTCGGCAGAGGTTCGCCAGGACATGCGCATTTGGTTGGCATTTCTGGCGGATTTCAATGGTCGAGTTGTCTGGAACAAACCAGCCGTGTCCTCTGAGGAGCTGGGGCTGTGGACAGATTCAGCAGGGATCATTGGTTTTGGTGCCATATTCGGCACTCAGTGGTCGGCACAGAAATGGCCGTCATGGTGGCATGATAGTGGACTGACAAGTAACATTGCTTTCCTGGAACTTTTCCCCATTCTGGTGGCCCTGAGAACGTGGCCCGAGGGGTTCAGAGATCACTCGGTAGTATTCTGGTCTGATAACATGACCGTGGTTGAGTGTATCAATAGCCAGGCAGCGAGATGCAAATGGATTTTGAGACTGCTCAAGGAAATCGTATTACTGTGTATGCAATTGAATGTACTATTTAAGGCAAGACATGTCCCGGGTGTGATGAACCAGGCGGCTGATGCGCTTTCTCGTTTTCGTATGCAGGCCTTCTGGGGTTTTCTGCCCACAGCGGACCCGGTGGCGGCACCCTTTCCCGAAGCTCTCTGGTCTCTCGGTGCCCCGAACTTCGTAACCTCGTGGGAGAGAGTTTAGCACCCAGGACGAGGAAGGCATATGAAGGGGCGTTCCGTTCCTATTGGGCATTTTTGGGGGCTACTAGAGGGGAGCTGTGGGGCCAGGAGGAGTGGGTAGTGAAATTCCTGATGTCTTTACATCAGGCAGGCAAATCGGTGGCTACGGCCCAGAGGCATCGGGCTGCCATTTCCTTTGTTGCTAGGGCTCATGGGATCCAGGACCCGACAGCGTCTTTTGTTGTGCAAAAAGCGCTACGTGGGTGGCAACGCCTTGAGGGTCGCAGAGTAGATGAAAGGCGCCCGATAGGTTTAGATAGGTTAGCCCTGTTATTATCCAGACTCCCTGCAACGTGTTCATCCCAGTATGAGACAGTGTTATTCCGAGCCGCTTTTACGCTGGCATTCCATGGGGCTATGCGGGTAGGCGAACTAGTGGCGAGGAACAAGCAGGACGTGATGGGGGGACTGTGCCAAGAGCACGTTCAGATCAGAGGGGAGACAATGACTGTCTCGTTTGTCAGGTCCAAAACCGATCAGGGTGCGATGGGTGATTGCGTAATCATATGAAGGATTCCCGGGTCCTCCATGTGCCCGGTGAGTTGTGTAGAGGATTATTTAGCACAAAGGGTGGCAACATGGGGGGGGACCTTGTTGAGACACGCTGACGCCACCCCACTGACGAAGTTTCAGTTTCAGCGGGTGCTTGCGATGTCGATTTCCGCTGCGGGCTTGAACCCGGGCGAGTTTGGGACCCATTCATTTCGGATAGGGGCTGCTACAGAGGCTACAGCCAGGGGTCTGAATGTCGAACAGGTTAAACGTGTGGGGCGTTGGTCCTCCAATTGTTACAAAAGGTATGTGCGGTTGCACATGTTGTGAAGCTGTAATGATGTACTCACGCTTCTTGTTTTGTTTGGTTTCAGTTGCGCAAGCCTACGAGGCGGGGCGGACTATGCAGTCGACCCTACACCGGGCCAGCGGTCAGACTTCACCGGCTGTGAGGAAGGAGGTGTGGGTCGTGGGCCACTCATACGTGAGGCGTGCCGCGGACGTATTCAAAGCAGGTGACATGATTCACGTGGCTGGGGAATACGGGTACAGTGTGTCCTTCTACGGAAAGGGCGGACTCTGTATTGACCAGTTTCAATCATTTTTTGAGGGTTTGCTAGGGCGGACGAGGTCACCGCCGTCTGTAGTCATAGTACATCTTGGGGGCAATGATTTGGTCACCACTGGTAGACGACTTCTTCTTGAGGCGATGCTTTCCACTGTAAGTTGGTTAGCGAGGAGAGTTCCAGGGTGCACGATTGCATGGTCCCATATGATCCCACGAAAAGTATGGCGGCGGGGGGCGATTTCTGTTTCTGCTCTGAATCATTCAGTAAGAAAAATTAATAACAAAGTGAGTAGATTGTTCCGTTCCAATACACTGCATTCTATTTCGCATGGTTGTATTACTGGTGACAGCATGTATTTGGGGGATGGTGTTCATTTGTCCCGGGTGGGGAACGAGTTACTCATAGGAGACTTTATAGCTTGGCTAAAGACCTTAAGACATGACCTTTAGGTAGGAGTGTGTGGGGGGTCCGGATAGCCGGTCAACTATCCGGCCTGTGGCGGTAAGGTCATGATCGGTGAGCACTAATTGGTAGATCCCTATGAGTGGGCATCACCCATTACGGATGGGAGCGCTCGAGGGAGGTGGCCATTGGCCCCTCAACGGGTAGGCGGTCCCTTCTAAGGATGGGACGCCGAAAGGAAAGGAAAGGCGGTCAAGGCCCCTTCCTGGGTAGGAGGGGCTACAGCCCCTCCCGGAGAATTTCCCGGGGCCAGGTCATCTGCGACGGCAGATATGGTAAGTTGTGTGGGGTTTGGGGGGGGGTCTACGCTACCTTCTAGATTCCTCACACGAGTCCTCGGACGACCTCTAAGTGGCGTCGAGTTTATTGGGGCCCCTGTCAAGTCAAGGGAAATTGGTAGTTGCACTCGAGGTACACCTCTGTGCGGTCGCCCCTCACAAGTGAGGGGGATGTTTCTGGTTAGGGATCTTGACACCGGTTACGACCTTGCCGTTGGCCCTTAAACGTTAGGATGTACAATTTCAAAATTCCAAGTTAAATGTTTTGTAGGATGTTAGTTCGGCAATGAGAACCTTTGTATTAGAGAATATGTTAAGGTTAGCCAAACATCGCAATGTGGTAATGAAATTGTACATAATATGAAACTGTTATTTTTATGTTTTAATTTTGTTTCATATTTTAATAAATACGGCCGGGAGGGTCACTCCCTCCCGTCTTCCAAAAGTTCAGAACCATTTCCAGTTTCCCATCCTTGGGGATTGTGTTGAGAGGGGGTGGCGGGTATCTCAGCCATATGGAAAGGGGCGACCATTCGGTCCCCCCGAACGTATGGTGGAGTACCCCGATCCCCCCGGGAAGCCATCTTGGGCGGGAGGCGAGTCTTGGCTGGTATGCCCGAAGCGGCATAGCCAGGGCGCGCCTTTTTCCGCCCTGGAGTGGGCTGGCCTAGACACGGACGCGGCCGGGCCACGCCCTCGGGGCAGGCCGGGGCGGGTTTACGCCCTCCCTGAAGACGGATAAAAGGAGCAACAAGCCAAGGAAGCATCCTCTTGTTCCAGTGCTCTGAAGCTGCACCACCTCGCTGCACGTGAGCTCGAGACGGAACGAAGAGCCAATTTTGACCCACCCACCAGCCCCTGAGGACAGCAAGTGGTTTTTGAATAAAGTTGATGTGGTAACCCCTTTTGTTTGCAGGTTCGGATTATTATCGTGATAATTTTTGAATATGCAATAAAGAAATGAATTTGTGGTATGTTTTGCAAATAAAGTAATCCTGCTCTAGTGTTGATCAGTAGCATGCTTTTAATAAAGTTGTTGTTTTCCAACGGTCTTTTAGGTGAATTAGTCATTTAGTTTAGAAACTGTCGTATTTATTTTGGTCGGGCGGTAAGGTCATGATCGGTGAGCACTAATTGGTAGATCCCTATGAGTGGGCGTCACCCATTACGGATGGGAGCGCTCGAGGGAGGTGGCCATTGGCCCCTCAACGGGTAGGCGGTCCCTTCTAAGGATGGGACGCCGAAAGGAAAGGAAAGGCGGTCAAGGCCCCTTCCTGGGTAGGAGGGGCTACAGCCCCTCCCGGAGAATTTCCCGGGGCCAGGTCATCTGCGACGGCAGATATGGTAAGTTGTGTGGGGTTTGGGGGGGGGTCTACGCTACCTTCTAGATTCCTCACACGAGTCCTCGGACGACCTCTAAGTGGCGTCGAGTTTATTGGGGCCCCCGTCAAGTCAAGGGAAATTGGTAGTTGCACTCGAGGTACACCTCTGTGCGGTCGCCCCTCACAAGTGAGGGGGATGTTTCTGGTTAGGGATCTTGACACCGGTTACGACCTTGCCGTTGGCCCTTAAACGTTAGGATGTACAATTTCAAAATTCCAAGTTAAATGTTTTGTAGGATGTTAGTTCGGCAATGAGAACCTTTGTATTAGAGAATATGTTAAGGTTAGCCAAACATCGCAATGTGGTAATGAAATTGTACATAATATGAAACTGTTATTTTTATGTTTTAATTTTGTTTCATATTTTAATAAATACGGCCGGGAGGGTCACTCCCTCCCGTCTTCCAAAAGTTCAGAACCATTTCCAGTTTCCCATCCTTGGGGATTGTGTTGAGAGGGGGTGGCGGGTATCTCAGCCATATGGAAAGGGGCGACCATTCGGTCCCCCCGAACGTATGGTGGAGTACCCCGATCCCCCCGGGAAGCCATCTTGGGCGGGAGGCGAGTCTTGGCTGGTATGCCCGAAGCGGCATAGCCAGGGCGCGCCTTTTTCCGCCCTGGAGTGGGCTGGCCTAGACACGGACGCGGCCGGGCCACGCCCTCGGGGCAGGCCGGGGCGGGTTTACGCCCGCCCTGAAGACGGATAAAAGGAGCAACAAGCCAAGGAAGCATCCTCTTGTTCCAGTGCTCTGAAGCTGCACCACCTCGCTGCACGTGAGCTCGAGACGGAACGAAGAGCCAATTTTGACCCACCCACCAGCCCCTGAGGACAGCAAGTGGTTTTTGAATAAAGTTGATGTGGTAACCCCTTTTGTTTGCAGGTTCGGATTATTATCGTGATAATTTTTGAATATGCAATAAAGAAATGAATTTGTGGTATGTTTTGCAAATAAAGTAATCCTGCTCTAGTGTTGATCAGTAGCATGCTTTTAATAAAGTTGTTGTTTTCCAACGGTCTTTTAGGTGAATTAGTCATTTAGTTTAGAAACTGTCGTATTTATTTTGGTCGGGCGGTAAGGTCATGATCGGTGAGCACTAATTGGTAGATCCCTATGAGTGGGCATCACCCATTACGGATGGGAGCGCTCGAGGGAGGTGGCCATTGGCCCCTCAACGGGTAGGCGGTCCCTTCTAAGGATGGGACGCCGAAAGGAAAGGAAAGGCGGTCAAGGCCCCTTCCTGGGTAGGAGGGGCTACAGCCCCTCCCGGAGAATTTCCCGGGGCCAGGTCATCTGCGACGGCAGATATGGTAAGTTGTGTGGGGTTTGGGGGGGGGTCTACGCTACCTTCTAGATTCCTCACACGAGTCCTCGGACGACCTCTAAGTGGCGTCGAGTTTATTGGGGCCCCCGTCAAGTCAAGGGAAATTGGTAGTTGCACTCGAGGTACACCTCTGTGCGGTCGCCCCTCACAAGTGAGGGGGATGTTTCTGGTTAGGGATCTTGACACCGGTTACGACCTTGCCGTTGGCCCTTAAACGTTAGGATGTACAATTTCAAAATTCCAAGTTAAATGTTTTGTAGGATGTTAGTTCGGCAATGAGAACCTTTGTATTAGAGAATATGTTAAGGTTAGCCAAACATCGCAATGTGGTAATGAAATTGTACATAATATGAAACTGTTATTTTTATGTTTTAATTTTGTTTCATATTTTAATAAATACGGCCGGGAGGGTCACTCCCTCCCGTCTTCCAAAAGTTCAGAACCATTTCCAGTTTCCCATCCTTGGGGATTGTGTTGAGAGGGGGTGGCGGGTATCTCAGCCATATGGAAAGGGGCGACCATTCGGTCCCCCCGAACGTATGGTGGAGTACCCCGATCCCCCCGGGAAGCCATCTTGGGCGGGAGGCGAGTCTTGGCTGGTATGCCCGAAGCGGCATAGCCAGGGCGCGCCTTTTTCCGCCCTGGAGTGGGCTGGCCTAGACACGGACGCGGCCGGGCCACGCCCTCGGGGCAGGCCGGGGCGGGTTTACGCCCGCCCTGAAGACGGATAAAAGGAGCAACAAGCCAAGGAAGCATCCTCTTGTTCCAGTGCTCTGAAGCTGCACCACCTCGCTGCACGTGAGCTCGAGACGGAACGAAGAGCCAATTTTGACCCACCCACCAGCCCCTGAGGACAGCAAGTGGTTTTTGAATAAAGTTGATGTGGTAACCCCTTTTGTTTGCAGGTTCGGATTATTATCGTGATAATTTTTGAATATGCAATAAAGAAATGAATTTGTGGTATGTTTTGCAAATAAAGTAATCCTGCTCTAGTGTTGATCAGTAGCATGCTTTTAATAAAGTTGTTGTTTTCCAACGGTCTTTTAGGTGAATTAGTCATTTAGTTTAGAAACTGTCGTATTTATTTTGGTCGGGCGGTAAGGTCATGATCGGTGAGCACTAATTGGTAGATCCCTATGAGTGGGCGTCACCCATTACGGATGGGAGCGCTCGAGGGAGGTGGCCATTGGCCCCTCAACGGGTAGGCGGTCCCTTCTAAGGATGGGACGCCGAAAGGAAAGGAAAGGCGGTCAAGGCCCCTTCCTGGGTAGGAGGGGCTACAGCCCCTCCCGGAGAATTTCCCGGGGCCAGGTCATCTGCGACGGCAGATATGGTAAGTTGTGTGGGGTTTGGGGGGGGGTCTACGCTACCTTCTAGATTCCTCACACGAGTCCTCGGACGACCTCTAAGTGGCGTCGAGTTTATTGGGGCCCCCGTCAAGTCAAGGGAAATTGGTAGTTGCACTCGAGGTACACCTCTGTGCGGTCGCCCCTCACAAGTGAGGGGGATGTTTCTGGTTAGGGATCTTGACACCGGTTACGACCTTGCCGTTGGCCCTTAAACGTTAGGATGTACAATTTCAAAATTCCAAGTTAAATGTTTTGTAGGATGTTAGTTCGGCAATGAGAACCTTTGTATTAGAGAATATGTTAAGGTTAGCCAAACATCGCAATGTGGTAATGAAATTGTACATAATATGAAACTGTTATTTTTATGTTTTAATTTTGTTTCATATTTTAATAAATACGGCCGGGAGGGTCACTCCCTCCCGTCTTCCAAAAGTTCAGAACCATTTCCAATTTCCCATCCTTGGGGATTGTGTTGAGAGGGGGTGGCGGGTATCTCAGCCATATGGAAAGGGGCGACCATTCGGTCCCCCCGAACGTATGGTGGAGTACCCCGATCCCCCCGGGAAGCCATCTTGGGCGGGAGGCGAGTCTTGGCTGGTATGCCCGAAGCGGCATAGCCAGGGCGCGCCTTTTTCCGCCCTGGAGTGGGCTGGCCTAGACACGGACGCGGCCGGGCCACGCCCTCGGGGCAGGCCGGGGCGGGTTTACGCCCGCCCTGAAGACGGATAAAAGGAGCAACAAGCCAAGGAAGCATCCTCTTGTTCCAGTGCTCTGAAGCTGCACCACCTCGCTGCACGTGAGCTCGAGACGGAACGAAGAGCCAATTTTGACCCACCCACCAGCCCCTGAGGACAGCAAGTGGTTTTTGAATAAAGTTGATGTGGTAACCCCTTTTGTTTGCAGGTTCGGATTATTATCGTGATAATTTTTGAATATGCAATAAAGAAATGAATTTGTGGTATGTTTTGCAAATAAAGTAATCCTGCTCTAGTGTTGATCAGTAGCATGCTTTTAATAAAGTTGTTGTTTTCCAACGGTCTTTTAGGTGAATTAGTCATTTAGTTTAGAAACTGTCGTATTTATTTTGGTCGGGCGGTAAGGTCATGATCGGTGAGCACTAATTGGTAGATCCCTATGAGTGGGCGTCACCCATTACGGATGGGAGCGCTCGAGGGAGGTGGCCATTGGCCCCTCAACGGGTAGGCGGTCCCTTCTAAGGATGGGACGCCGAAAGGAAAGGAAAGGCGGTCAAGGCCCCTTCCTGGGTAGGAGGGGCTACAGCCCCTCCCGGAGAATTTCCCGGGGCCAGGTCATCTGCGACGGCAGATATGGTAAGTTGTGTGGGGTTTGGGGGGGGGTCTACGCTACCTTCTAGATTCCTCACACGAGTCCTCGGACGACCTCTAAGTGGCGTCGAGTTTATTGGGGCCCCCGTCAAGTCAAGGGAAATTGGTAGTTGCACTCGAGGTACACCTCTGTGCGGTCGCCCCTCACAAGTGAGGGGGATGTTTCTGGTTAGGGATCTTGACACCGGTTACGACCTTGCCGTTGGCCCTTAAACGTTAGGATGTACAATTTCAAAATTCCAAGTTAAATGTTTTGTAGGATGTTAGTTCGGCTAGGAGAACCTTTGTATTAGAGAATATGTTAAGGTTAGCCAAACATCGCAATGTGGTAATGAAATTGTACATAATATGAAACTGTTATTTTAATGTTTTAATTTTGTTTCATATTTTAATAAATACGGCCGGAAGGGTCACTCCCTCCCGTCTTCCAAAAGTTCAGAACCGTTTCCAGTTTCCCATCCTTGGGGATTGTGTTGAGAGGGGGTGGCGGGTATCTCAGCCATACGAGCGGGCGTACGCAGCATAGTTTAAAGTTGCCCGGTGACTCCATCCTTCCCTCTTTATCTCTCTCTCCTCAGCCCACGGGGGCGGCGGAGGAGGCCTGGTTTGCTGCTCTATGCCTCCTGCATCTGTCTCACTCAGTCCGGAAGGAGGTAGGACCAGTGTCACACGGGGAGGTAGGGGCTGCGTCGCAGCTCATGTGTGTCTGATTTTAATCCGCACTAACGAGCCAGGGCCGGCGCTATAATCTGCCCAGAGCCTGCGCGCTGCGGGGAGCATGGAGATACATACAACATATCGAGGGGAAATAAAGAATTATCGTGAGATACTTTCCAGCCCAGGGTGTCCATGGGCGAACATTGCACGCAACAGCAGGAGGACTATGGTGAGCATTTGAGTGCAGCAGTGGTCGAAGTTGGCGGGATCGGAAGGGCACGATGAGCCCCTACTTCTTTCATTGAAAAGATTCCTTTCCCATACTTTTTCTTTTCAAAACTGTGTCCCAGGACGGCAGAAATAGCAAAGGCATTCAGATAAGGCTTGACTTGCTTTTGTGGACGTTCAGGGATGGGCAGAGAAGGAAAAGGACTCTGTCTCCTCCTTACTGCCCAGCGAGGACACAGACAATGTCCTCTTCTTTTCCGTGCTGGCAGTTGCCCCCTCTTCCTATTATTCCCTCTCTTTCGGTCTTGCTCCTCACTCACTGAAAACCATGACTTGAAGAAACGGTTCACAACCTCTCTTTTCTTCTTTAATTTAGTTGCTTCCCTGTGAAATGTATCCAAAAAAGAAAAACACTCTTGCGGGAAATGCCCTTTTTCTGAAATGTTTCTATTCCAGAGTGCAGCCACCGGATGGAGAGAAATAAAAGGTTTTAAATATGAAAAATAAATACATCACTAAATAAGGCAAGACAGAGGGTCGCAACAAGGCCAGATAGATTTTATTCACATCCAAACACTTCAGCCTCACTTTACAAACTTTGCAGTGAAACGCTACTTTTGTTTTCTAGTCTTTCTTTGAACAGCATTATTGTCCCCAGGTGGGGAAGTGCACCATTGCTGGATGTATTGCAATACCTGGTTGATGGGTGGACTGGAAAGCAAAATGTGTACCATGGCTCTGTGTTTATGGATGTGGTCTTTTTAAACCATACTGCTTATGTTTTGTAATGGACATTGAAATGATTCCCTTCAGGTCCCTTTAGTCATGTCCTTAACTTTTCAGATAAAAACACTAGCTGATTTCGGAATAGTGAAGGAGAAATTGTTAAGGTAATCATGTTGTTTCTGCTTACATTTCACATGCTTTACTTAATCTTGCGTTCCCTATGAGTGTTTGCTTTAACTATTTTTTTTAGGCAACATGTTACTTTTATCAAGTACATAATTTGAATTAAGCCAAATCCAAGTGTTTAAAGCGGGCACCATTAGGTTGTAACTGAATGCAGTTTGAGCTTCTCTCAGTGGGGCAGTATGGTGTTCAGTGGGGGAGAGGATGTGGCACTATGGCCAGAGCTGTCGAATTTGGAACTGGGGAACCGGATTCAGCCTTTATGACCAGTCCACCAGACCACTCTGCTGAGGGAGCATATTCCCATAATAGACCTCAGAAGGCCCCACTAGACTGATGTCTTAGCACAAGCGGGCATACCCTTGTGCTGTCAATTGTGGGTTAACCTTGAAGGTCTGTCCACCATAATCCATACTGAAGTTCATCTCCAGTCTTGCGGGCAGGCCTATGAAACAGCACTCCCTAGAGCAACAGTGATCCAGTTACTGTGACTCTGTCACTGAGGTAACATGAACCTTGAGCAGGTTAGGGCGGCGAGAACGGTGTGACCGCACTGGGTACCTATTTTGGGTGAGTGTGTAGTGTTTGCAAGTATATTATGGTTTAAAAAAACTTGCTGCTTACTTCCTGGCATCCAGCAATTTTCAGCAACAATAAAAATGTCATTATAACTTTGGTGATTAATGTTCTTCCTAGAGTGAGATCGGAGTTTTGTCTAGTGGAAGTGTTGACTCCTGGAAAGGTAGCACAGAGGGTTAAATTGCCTGCTGCAAAGAACATGTACCATGCAGATCACAAAGTGCACATAATGTTAACTAGGTTAGTAGGTTACTGCTTTTGTCAGAGAGATCCTTTTGTTACTTGCAGTTTATAAGGTAAAATCCTAACATAGAACAGTGAGGTATTAAACTATACTGCCTAATAGTATGGTTGTCATGTGGCTTCTACACCTTAGTCCTTTGTCTTATGTAACATGTCCTATAAAGTGATTTACACACATATAAATGATAGTCTCTGTGTAGTGTGTGTGATGTATAGTGCTCTGACACCGTACACTGTATAAGTGGCGCTGTAAATAAAATTAAATGCATCTGAGAAAGAGTGTGGTTATGGAGACTTGAGGGGGACTGTTAAAGGGTGGTAGTGAGGGAGTCCGAGGCATAGGTGATCACTGGGGGCACCAGCACTAAAGCCGGCCCTGCCATAGAGGCCAATCCACCTCACCCATTGTTACCTCCACTGGCCTTTTTCAGCAGTAGTAGCTGCAACTGACCAAGGATCGGCAATGCAGGATTTGCACGCACACCAAACTTAGGGGCCCATTAGGATCGCGGGCGGACCCCTAACGAGGAGGGAACATCCGCATGGGCTGCGGAGTTCCCTCCTGTGCAATTAGGATGTGACCGCCACCCTGGCGGTCACATCCTCTATCTTTAGCATTGTGGCGGGTGCAGCTACAAGCTGCACCCGCCGCAAGGTTAAAAATGCATGCATTGCATTTGCATGCACAAAGCGGCAGGCACCGCGCGGTGCCTGCTGCTTTGTGCACGCTGCTGGTGCCTGCTGCTGGTACCCCCCATGTGCACCCCCCACACCCCCTTCACCCAGGGGGCCCGCTACGGGCCCCCGAGGTGAAGATCCGCATGCTTTTCCTCGGTGGAGAAGCCGCCATGGAAAAGCCTGTTTTCTCAGCTATCCTAATATGTCTGGCGGTGTCTGAGAGACACCGCCACCATATTAGGCCTTTTCCGCCGCGGTTGTAAGCCAACCGCGGCGGAACAGCGACGGACTGAAACCAGGACCCACCAGACATCCTAATGTGGCGGTGGGTCTTTGATGGGTCCGCAGAGGAGTTTCCGCATCCTCCGGGCCGGCGGTGGCTTCCTCCGGCCCGGAGGATACGGAAAATCCTCCATCGTAATCAGCCCCTAAGTTTGCAAACTTCAGTCACTCTGCTTCATGCACAAGCACTTTTAACATGTGCTACCTGCTCTGGAGCCACTGGAACTATGCAGCAATGGGGGACAAAATTATGCCGCTGTGTTGACTAAATTATGCAACAAAAAAGGCTGCAGCGTAATGTAATATATTTTCTTATACTTTATTATTTAGACATTTTTACATATGTTAAGACTCTGCAAAAATTCTGCCTCATTAGTATCAGAGTAACATACAAATGGAGCAGTGAGAAAGGTGATCAGTCAACCTTTGCAAAGGGCCGTCCACTTGCAGCAACTTAAGTCACATTTTTTAGTACATTTTTTATCTGTTTGAGCTACAAAAATGATTAGTTAAAACTGTAAGATTATGCAGTGGGTGATGTATTATGTGACAAATATGGCAGAGCCATAATTATATAGAAAACATTTGCATAGTAGGATATTTTGCCATTCATGTTTGAACTGCTCTTGTGGAAGAAGGGAGGAGAAGTGCTAATGAGAGAAACTGCATGGCTTTGGAGACAAATGGCATGTGATTCCACTTTTAAGCGAATTTGGAACATTGTGTGATTGGAAATATATCCCACTTTGTTAATGTATTTGAATGCTAATAACTCCTATTGAACCTTAAGTAAGCAAGTGTATCCATTGGTTGTTTTAAATAACACAATAAGCTGTAACTGGTCGGTGAAATGCCAAACAAACACTAAAAACTGGAATGTTTGGCACATTCTGGCCACACCTCTGACTCCGCCCACTGATTCAATCCTCCCTCGGAGTCTCCGCCCACAGTTCCCCTACTCTTTTCCCCCACTTCGACCACTGGAGTGCGGGTAGACAAGCAGAACTGGGGGCAGCGCATCAGGGAAGGGTCTGAGGCATTTCCCAAGGCATATTGAATTAGGGCATGCAGGTGGGGGCTATAAATAACTCAGTAACCATTGCTGGTGGCACTCGCACAAAAAGGCATCATCCAGGAGGTACCACAGTGCCCGGAGGGTGGGGGTGCACATGGAAAGGGCCGCAGGGAAATTGGGTGGGGCGGCTTTCTCACAGGGCTCCCCAGACAGTGGTGTAGTGCCTTCATACCTTATGCAAATACTGAAGCTATTGCAAGCAACATACCCATACAGCATTTCAGTACTCCCAGGCTCTTATTGGCCACACATGCAGAGCTGGTGGCAGAACCCATGGGCAGTACCATCTACACAGGAGCAGGTGCAGGCCCCCAATGCAGGTATGTGGGTGGGCAAGGAAAGCAACTTGGCATGGAGCGGAGGCCGCAGCAACTGGGTCATACTAGAGGAGAGCCAAGGCACAGGGGTACACACATGTGCACAGGGAGAGAGTACGACCAAACAGAACGTTAGTCAGCACAATCAGTTAGTGGTGGCATCAGGCAGGCAGCCCACTTGCTGCAGGCAGCCTAAAAGATAATTCAGCTACACTGGACCCTATGGCAGCATTGGTGGCAGGATCAGTGCAGCTACCTCCAGCCAGTAAACCTGCAGGCATGTATGTGGGGCCATCCCTGGGTGACCCACCCAAGATAGCCAAGAAACTGGGCTTGCGAGCCTCATTTCCTTGGTGGTCAAGGAGAGGCTATAGAAGAAAGAATTCACACATATATTCTCATCTTGGAGAGGCTTTGGGTTGGATTTGGTTGCACAAGAAAAGAAGGATGAAGAGAAGAGGGAGAGACACAAGCTTAGAATAGAGCTCTACATAGAAAATTGATTTTTTGCCTTTCAAACTTTAGCCTGTGTAGTGATTGAGAGGTTCCCACAAATCACCGCAGCCCTGCTGCTATATAAGCAGAAGATTCATGACGCATACTCAAATACCAGCATTATGCTTGGCTTAGGTATGACAAGATCTTCATAGAAACCTGGCTGACAAGTGGGTTTATTATTGCCCACATTGAAAACGCAGTAATTCCTCAAATTCACTGTTTGTGATAGTGCTGGAATTTGTTTCTCCAAAAGTGTGCAGTCAAGATCCGGTGGAATCACAGGAATTATGTAATTTGTTAGCACACTTCTTTTATAACAAAATCTCAAAAATCTATGAGAACTTCTCTCTATCAGCTCCATACGATGTGTCTGTCTCTAGTACGTTAGAGAAGCAGAATGGAAATGTAGTGTGCTCACTTTGTAGCTTCACAACAATAACGACTGAGGAGGTCATGAAAGGTTTGGCAATGGCCAAATCAGGGTCACCCTCAGATCTTTGCCCGCCGAAGACTATGGCACTCCTAGCAACCTGCTGTGCCCCAATTATTAGAGACATCTTTAATTTGTCAATCCACACGGGTACTATTCCAGCGATATGGAAGGAGGCATTTGTGCGCCCCATTCAGAAAAAACGATGGCGGACCCTTTCATTCTTGGTAATTACCGGCCTATCTCTTTGCTACCATTGTTGAGCAAAATCTTGGAAGGTATTATCAATCAACAACTTAGTACCTATCTGGATCCGTCACAGTCAGGGTTTAGGCCAGACTTTAGTACTGAGACTGCAATCCTGGCATTGACTGATTCTCTCAGACTGACTATTGATGCGGGGGGCTCAGAAATCTTGATCCTCCTAGATCTCTCCGCAGCCTTTGATACCATCTTGCACTTTAGACTGGCGGAGAGATTTTTTGCCTCGGGCATCAAGGGGGTGGCACGTAAGTGGCTTAACCTACTTTTGTCTGAGAGAACCCAAATGGTGATGCTGGGATCCTTACACCTCCGAAAAAAGACACTGCAGGGCTCCTGTCTAAGCCCAACTCTCTTCAATTTATATATGGCTCCATTGGCAAGGATTGTCGAGTGGCTGGGTTTCGAGATCATCTCTTACGCGGATGATACGCAGCTTATTTTTGACATCGGTCCGAACCCAACACACGCCAAAGTCCTTTTTGCCACAGGTATGCTTGCCATCTCAGACTGGATGACATCTAACTGTCTCCAGTTGAACCTGGAAAAAACCAAGGTTATGCTTATGGGAAAAGCTATGGACGTCTGGTCAGAAGACTGGTGGCCGACTCAGTTAGGACCTGCTCCATCTCCTAAACTGACAGGAGAAAATCTGGGGCTAAAGCTTGACCGAGTCCTGAACATGAAAGATCACGTTTCGGCCACAACAAGTTTGTGTTACTACCCCCTTCGACTTCTGAGGAAATTTTTACCTTACATACCCGTCTCCCATTGGAGAACACTAGTACAGGCAATGGTAATTAGCCGTCTGGACTACGGAAACGCCCTATTGGCGGAAGTCGGAGAGACACTACTGGCTAAACTTCAAGTAGTTCAAAATACTGCAGCTAGAATGATTTTAAATCAACGGCAGGTTCACCTTCAGCTCCCCTGTTGAAAGAACTGCATTGGCTGGAAGTAAAGAAAAGGTATTCTTTAAGATCTGTTGTCTTACGTACAATGCTTTTAATAAAAGAGGCCTTCTGTACTTGCGGAACAAATTACAGAAATACTCCCCTTGTAGGAATCTTAGATCTAGTGCTCATGATCTCTTACAGATTCCCCAAATTCAGCTGGCCCTACGGGAGGCAGAGCCTTTTCCTTTCTAGCGCCAAGATACTGGAACCAACTCCCGCAGGAACTACGAAAAATTTCAAACTATAATGTCTTCAGGAAACAGCTGAAAGCATACCTGCTCTAGTAACTTGGCTGGATTTATTTGCAGGTCTTCTCCAAAGGTGTACTTCTGCCTAGATAGCGCTGTGATGCCCCATGGTGATTTGAGCGCTCTATAAACTTTAACATAACATAACAATAAAATGGGATCACAAAGATGTAGCGAGATACACAAAGATAATGGCAGCAGTGAGAGAGGATGTCGCTAAAGGCCATCACACTTTTCACTCCTCAGGGGGACAGCAAAGCAGGAAGGGTACTATGAGGTTTAGAAGGCAAAGCATATCCCTGGGAGCAAGGCGGCTAGATTGGGAGCAGCCATGTGCTGAAAATTCGACAAGGATGAGTGTAAGTGGTGTCCGCTTGTAAAGTCAGGCACACTTGCGATAACTGCAGGGCAGCACACTTCCTAAGTGTATGTAGGAGCGGTAAGCCCCACATGGAGAGAAAGTATGCCCCAATGTAGTAGTGGGGAGGAGACAGTGCCCTGTTGGTTGTGGGAAACAAAGAGAGAGAAATTCAGGGCACCCACCCTCATTAAAGTGGCTGGACTCCATCAGTTACTCAATGGTTACCACAGACAAGAAGAGGCACAGCTATTAGCGTGCTGGTTTGAAGAGGGCCTTATCATACCATGCAACGGACCAGTGATTGAACTCATGAGCAAGAATTTGAAGTCAGTGGCCAAGCACAGCCATGTAGTGAAACAGAAAGTGCCTAGGAAGTGTGTTTAGTCTAAGTGAAGGGTCCTTTCCAGAACCCACCCCTGGAGCATTTCAGGGTATCCCCATAGGGCAGTAGTCCCATAAAAGGAGCTGGGGAATTGCAGGCTGATTTCCCATCTACAGCACCCTGAGCAACGTCAATCAATGACAGTCTGGCGTAGCATCAGTAAGCATCCGTAGATGGCGCTGTTGAGATTGACAGGCAGAGGGGCACTACTGGCTAAGGCAGACATAGACTGAGCATTCAGGCTACCGCTGCTGCACCTGCAGAGTTTCCACCTACTGGGCTCCCAGCTAGACTGTTATATTATTTTGACAAATGTCTGCTGATCGGCTGTGCCGTTTCCTTCCCATACCTTAAGGATTTCAGCACATTCTCGGTGTGAGCGATAAATGAGTGGTGCTTTTTACCCGCACAGACAGACAGAGGTGCTGTGGTGCAGTAGTTGGGTTGAATTTAGTAGTGCGTATGCATATCACAAACACTAATAAATGCAACCCAAGTTACCATACCAGTCCACCCAGCTACTGCACTGGGCGTGCGCAGGGACAGGGTGCCGTGCGGCCGGTGTGTGCAGGCCGCAGCCCACGTACACTTACTTTCAGCGCCATACCCATTGTCTAACACTACCACCCCTCGTGACCAGGCAGGCACTGAGGCACCTGACCTGCCTTAATTGTAGGCATAATGACTGGATAACCTGGTGCTCTTTAAGGTTATCATCTACTATTTACTGTGCTTTAAAAGTTAAACCAATTACATTTGTAATGAAAAATGTGCTGTAAAATGCACCATTTTGGTCTCTCTTTTTTCAAAATTGTCTTGGGGGAGAACCCCCCCAAAACCCCATATTAGTGGTTGGGCTCGCTCGCTGCACTCACTCACTACACGCTGAATGGGGGCTGCTCTGGAAAAATTTGCCAGGTCTGCTTTCAGTCTCCAGTCCGGCCCTGCTCAGAAAGATGTGTGCGCTTTCATAGGTATCCCTTCCTATTGCAGGCAGTGCATACCTAGCTATTTACTGTTAATCAAGCCTCTGCTTGCTCTAACACTAAAAGATGTGCATGAACCCCTGCCCTGGACGCCTGAATGTCAGTAGTCTTTTGAGCAAATGAAAACTGCACCTTGTTTGGCTCCAGTACTCGGCACCCTGACTATACTAAACAGTTTGTGTTGTACGTCCATGAGATGGCCAGTTGCACACTTTATGTTTTAACACAAAAATTTGGAGATAAGCAACGGCCTGCTGTGCTTGATCCAGTCGCACAAGCCCTACCGAGCTGTCTAAGAGGGGTTGCGGCCGTGGCTGTCTTGATATTTTGATAAGGCAATCGGTTGGACTTGTACTTGATACTGACCTTACAGTCATGGTACCTCATGCTGTGGATACACTTTTGAATAAGACAAAGATACAGCACCTCACCAGTGCATTTCTGACAGGTTATGAATAAAAGCTGTCTGCCAAACATATTACGATCAAACAATGTGCCACTCTGAATCCAGCCACGTTGCTACTTCTCCCTTCTGAGAATGAAGAGATTGACATACATGATTATATCTTCCAGACAGAAGAAGAGACGAAAGGATGGGTAGACTTGACTGATGTTCCCTAATCTGACCCCCAAGGGAAACTTTGTCGATGGCTCTTGCTTTAAATTACCAGATGGCACTACAACTGCTGCATATGCTATCACTACGCTGCGGACGGTAGTTGAGACATCACAAGTTCCCTATCAGTCGGCCCAAGCTGCAGAGCTTGTTGCCCTAATACGAGCCTGCAAATTGAGTGAGGGACTGGTTGTTAATATTTATACTGACAGCCAGTACGCCTTTGGAATTTTGGGTGACTCTGGGCAGAGAGAGGGTACCGTACTTCCCAATGTACAAAGGTCCAGCACAGCCATCTTAGATATAGGCTTCTGTCCACTTTGACGCTCCCTATGAAATTGGCAATAGTAAAATACAGCACCCTTAGGAAAGTTACTGACGATGCAGTTAAAGGTGCTTTTGCAGATCAGACAGCTAAGGAAACACCTCGGACTAGGATGAAAAAAATGTTTGTAGCAGATCCCACTAGGTGGGTGCCCGAGGTCACCATGTTTGAGGATACACTTGAGGACGTGAAGGAGATACAAAGTGAGGCCACAGTGGAGGAACTAGCAGTGTGGCAAGAAAGTACAGCACAATTGAATGATGAGGGATGTTGGATTGACAAGTCAGGGAAGCAGATATGGATGTTGCCAGATGCGCATGTACTCCCTGTGGTCACAATGGCTCATGGTCCATATCAGTGCCAAGGGTATTTGCAAGTTGTTAGACCCTGTATGGTAGAATGATAACATCTCAAAAACTGCTGCACATTTAGTGAAGTACTGCATGGTGCGCATGATGCACAATCTTAGAAAGGGTGCCCCTACACAACCCGGCAATTTTGCACCACCTACTTTCCCTTTTGAGGTCCTTCAGTTAGATTATATCAAATTGGACAGGGTCAATAATTTCAAGTATTTGTTGGTGGTTGTTTGTGCATTCAGTAAATGGGTTGAGGCTTACCCCACTAAGGACAATACAGCCATTGCTACTGCAACAGTACTCCTGAAGGAGTTTTTTCCTCGTTTTGGCCTACCCTGTTTGATCTAGAGTGATAATGGAAGCCACTTTAATGCCAAGGTGATTCAGTTAATTTGTGACGGTTTGCACATAAAACAGAAGTCATGCTGCATACCACCTGCAATCAGCAGGTTTGGTTGATAAGTACAATGGTACTCTCAACTGAAATTGGCAAAGATTCAGGAGACAACAGGGTTACAGTGGCCTGATGCTTTACCATTAGCTCTGTTGTCAACAACAGCACATTATAGAACAGGATTGTCACCTTACTAGGTCGTGTTTGGATGCCCGGCAAATGTCTGGGGCGTCCCTCACCCTCGTAGATTCTCAGATATTGTGTATGCATTGTTGACGAACTATCTTTGCCAGTTGAGTGAAAATGTGTGTTCTATTCACCAACAGGTCCGCGAGTCCCTTCCGCCCACATCAGAGGGGAATGGACACGCTATTCGGCCTAGGGACTTCATTTTAGTCAAGAACTTCCGGCGGAAGAAGAGCTTGGAGCCCCGCTGGAAGGGACCTGAACAAGTCCTTCTGGCCACTCAAACCGCCATGAAGGTGGCCGGCCAAACAATTGGATCCATGCCAGCCCCGGCCGAAGGATTCCCTTCGGGGGGTTCCTCACCCACTGGTGGAACGGCATAGGGGACACTGAGTGTGAGAAGGTACCTCAGTTCGTCCCCTTCAGCGATGCAAAGTTGACATGAACCCAAACCGATGCGGAGAATGATGAAGTCCTAAATGCGGTGGTCCCTCCAGAAATTTGAGTCATTAAGGAGCCGCTGTTAGTTTACCCCTCTGTGCCTGAAGTCACCAGGTAAAATTTGTGTCCTTGGCTGAGGAATGGTGCACCAAAGGAGAAGTCAGATTAGCGAGGGATGGACAGTGTAAGTTAGGGTGTACTTTTCTATAGTACTACCAGTGTTAGATCAGAGTGTCGTGAGATTGGTGTACTGTTCTGACATTGGAAAGGATAGATTGAACATGCTCCTTAGGAGGGGGGTACAATATCCTGTGCGACAGGGATTCATCATAAGTTTAGGACTGAGAAAGCTCCACTGCCGGTGCTCAAGAGCGCCAATATTGATGAACATTAGGAGCCTGTACCAGTGAGACTCTGATGGATACGGAAAACACTTACCTTTACTATCAGTTTTATTGCATTGGTGAGGAGGAACTGCCATTTGCGCCACCGAGTTTACAAAGGGGTTGGTTGACAAGGAGGAAAATAATTGCATACTAATTGTTGTGATTACAATAGCGACAATACTTAGAATATACAGGTTCCTAGAAGAGAAGTACCTTGTACATTCCTTAATGGGTACAACATCCACTCCCCCTGGGCACGTTCTTGTCACTTTGGCTCCGCACAAAGCAGCACATTGGTTGTCCTACACCGATAATATTTTTATACAAATGTTGCATCAAGCTTATAACGTCTCCAGTACAACTAATTGTTCGGTTTGTGGGTTGCTACCTCCAGTCACTCATAAGAGCGACAATTTGTTGTCCCTGCCATTGTCATATATCGGCAGCTGCGAGGGTTGGTTTCAATTGTTTCAACTGGTATACTTCCAATTTCAACTATCCACTGATTCTCACACTGCGATTGAATATATATGCTTCTTTCAACGGTTTACCCCCAGAGGACTGGCAGGACAATGGACTCTTGGGAATGTCCTCAAAGTCTTGTTTGAACACGCACCATAAAGTAAAGGACAATGCATGGTTTCAGATGGAATTGGCTGATTTCCAATGGTTTAACACTTCTGAGTACTTCCAATCCTTCCAGAATCTAAATCTTACTGAAGATAAGCCGATACCTGGGTCAGTGGTTAATACGACATCTAGTTTTTGTGTCCAGGGGACAGGGAAGATAAAGGTGGGTGAGAGTAAGTGTCATTTCACATATAAATTGAATACAATAGTCCACCTTTGATTCTGCCCCATAATGTTTATTTCATTTGTGGGTCACAAGCTCACGTGTGGCTCTGGAGGGAATGGTGAGGTACATGCTATCTCTCGTTCCTTCTTCCACCTGTATGTGTTGCTCTGTCTAATTATCATCAAACTCATCAATTGCAATGTAGAAGTGCGTTCCTGTCCCGAGTCAAGAGGATCGTTGATACGAAAGATATAGATCAGACTGACACTACTGCAGAGCAATTTGGGGATGCTTTCAAAGGCCTACTACCTTATTGGAGTCCCATGGCTAATAGCCTACAAATTAGCCAGCTAACAAGAGTTGTTGCAGGGGTTATCAATACAACTGCGGGGATAATGACAAATATCACTGCTGAGCTCCAGGCTACGAGATTAGTCACTTTGCAGAACAGTATGGTGTTAGATGTCACCCATGCAGATTGGGGAGGGGCCTGTTATGTCATTGGCAGCAGCTGTTGTATTTACATACCTGATAACGCTCCCAATTTTTATTCGGCCATACAGTAATTACATAAGCTATCAGCTGAGATACACCAAGAAACAGGTAGTTGGTCTCTATAGGGATGGTTTTGGAATACGCTAACATCATGGGGTTGGAAGATCCTCACCTTCTTGGTTGTGGTTGCTGGTATCATCTTTGCATGTTGCCTCTGTATACACTGCCTTCCAGCTTGTTGCACCTATTGTGCCAATGTTCTCACCGCACCCAGAAAATATGAGTTCATGATACTAATGCTCAGATTATGTTACAAAAAGATATTGACTGCATGATGCAGATCGATGTGGGCATCTTTGAGTACTGATTATATGAACAACTCTTTTTAAGTGAAACACGAGACCCGAGCGAGAGCCTGAGCGAGAGCAGCTGTTCACGCAGCTGAGTGCGAGCCCGAACAGCGAACGCCGAAAGCAGAGTCCTGTGAGCCGCCGACTATCGCAGCCTAATGCAACGGCCTCTGACCCCAGGGGGTCAGATCCTGGGTGCTCCAAGGCGGCCGGGCATTACCGGGTAATCCCGACAAGGCGGGAGCCGCTGGGAAGCCAGAGTCCGGTTGGAGCAGCCGCGCCCCATTCGGCCCGGCAGGGTTCCGTGATTATCCCGTCGGCGCCTCTTCACACAGCCGGAGCTGCTGGGACAAGGCGACCGCGGCTGGGGCCGTTAACTGTCCCGAGGAGCGGCGAGAGACCGTCTGTACACGTTGGGGGCCATTTCAGAGGCTGGAGCCACGCACAAAACCCCGGACTGGCTAGGGGACTGTTGGTCATCCCTGGGCAAGGCGGGGGAGCGGCCAACGTGGGTGCGCACTTTGTTTTGCGGCAGGAGCCGCCAGGAGGAGCAGGATGCAGCCGGAGCAACACCGGAGATGTCAGTATTGTGGTGAAGTCTCGAGGATTCTTATCCATTAATCCACATTCTGCGGCGGGAGCTGCCAAAACATCATCTGGCAAGGTGAGGAGCAGTAAACAACTACTCTTAAGCCTGTATAGAAATTTTAATAAATACCATCAGCTTCAATTATAACTAGAGCTGCAGACTTTACTCTGTGGCGGCGAGGAGCCGCTGGGCATCCCCAAATTGTGGCTGGCCCTGTAGGGCATTTTCTACACCGTTAGACCCGTTAGCGGTGTTGGGAGCAGCAGGCACTTCCAGAATTTCCAGGGGCAGCGGTGGGTTCTTACTACAACAGCATTATCCACAGAAAGTTTAGTTATCCACAACTGGACGAGGTGAGAGGAATAAGGCTTGGAGTCAGAGCTTTATATCCGAGGTCCTTTCCTCTTTAATCAGCTACTAAACCTATTGCAAAGTGATAAAGATACACTCAGTCCGTCCATTGCAGAATGGCATACAAAAAGTTGACATCACGTACAATATTTATGAAAAGATTAGGAACTGACCAAGCAATAAGAAGGAGTGCTGGAAAAATGGCCCACCCTCTTAATTCTGAAATACCCAAATACTTTTCAAAGCAGATCACTAAGGACTCGGAGCATTTTCAAACTGATCAAATAAAAGAAGAAGAAAATAAGGTAATCCCAGAGGTCATTATTAGCACCATAGGACATGAAGTACCAGAGCAAATCCAAACTATTCAAATTAAAGAAGAAGAAGACAATGAAAAACCAGAGGTTATAAACAGCACACGAAATGAAGAAGCATCAATCAATCAAAACTCGGTTCAATCAAATATCAAAATCTCAACCAGAAAACCAGAAAAAGCTGTTGATCAACAAAACCTGGACCATTTGGAATTTGACATCACTTGCCCCGACATAAGCTTCAAAGATCGGGTTTTCAATATGGCACATCAAAAGGAAAAACTCAAAATTAAGAATAGTACTCCCCTAAAACAGATACATTTTGATGATTCTCTCTCGCAAACCCCGGATTTCCTAAGCCTAAAATCTATTGATCCCATCAGCGAACAAACTACAGTATCCAACGCCCTGGTTATACTGGAAAGAATCTTAGAATCAGTTCTCTCTCATTTAGGGATCATCTTGGAAAATACGGACCAGATGTTAGACACCCAAATAGGAATGTTAAAACATCTGGTAGAGAAAAAAAGGAATAAACAACAAACAAAACAACTACAAGATGGTGATGGTGATATACGACCAACAGAGGTCAAATTGGACACTTCACAAGCCCTAATACTAATAACAGCAAATTCCTCATCAAATGTCGACTTGGCTTCTCAAACTGGTCGATGTAAGCAAATAGAAAAAAAAGAAAAGAATAAATATAACGGAACCTATTCACTACGAAATCTCTTTAAGGATCCAAAACGATAGCACAGACTATAGTATACTATCCAATCTTTAACAAAATAAAGACAAAAAACCCATCAAAAGGGTTAAATACTACAAAACAAACAATAATAGAAACTTCAATAAATATGGCACCAGATCCCGCTCCGCATCAAATAACAGTAAAAACAAGGAGAACAAACACCAATTCTCGTAAGCGGGCAAAGAAAAGAAAAAATAGAAGGTTTGCAAAACAGAAGACCCGAAAAATTAAATTCTCAGAAACGCCATCACCTAACCAACTGAGCGTCGAAAAAAAGGAAGATCAAGCACGTAATAACATGGCGGAACAAAGCTATCACTTCTCGACCTCTAAGACACAAGTGGCAAATTCATTACCCTTAAATCCCATCATCCCAAGTTTTGTTCCTAGGAAAGTAGATAGCGAATTAAGGACACAAAAGGAAAGCCAACATCAAACTCCACTGAAGAGGAAGATGTCTATTCGCAGAGTAGAAATTACAGATCTTTTTCACTCAGGCGAAGATCCCTTAAATAGGGAAAGGATAACAAATCTGCTACAAATGATACAACCATTACAGGCGCTAGCAAGAAATGACATTAAACTAGTATCCTTCCCAGATAAAAACAAAACTACATCAGCTGTTGCAGAATTCTGGTCGCCAGTAATTCCAGCAATTATACTCAAAGAAAAAGAGATTCTTCATAAGTGCGGATTTGACGTGGCCCCAGTAAAAGGGGTAACAGGTTCCATACCAGAATTTCATATAACTAAATAACATCATTTAGTAGCAACTCAGTGCAGCAACAATAACCGGTCAAATCCTTACAAAGAAGACATTTCAGTCTCAATTAACAACGGAACAAGGCAAACCTGGACCAAGAACAATTTAACCCAGGAAAAAGTATCTATTGATAATTCATGGGCATGGATTGCAGAAAACCTCAATAACAAAACACTGGGACCACAAATTAAGCGCCCTTTCTAGCCACGGTTTAACCATCTATTCCTGGAACATCGCAGGGAAAACTCAAGAAAAATTTGTAACAATTACCCAAGATCGTCCAGGGATAGTGGCTTTACAAGAAACTTGGGCTACTGCGAATTTTGACTTTCCCGATTATTTCGTGTACGATATTCCAGCAGAACCGGTCACGCATGGGCATGCAAAAGGAGGGATTGCAATTCTTCTATCTGAAGATTATTACTGGGATCAGGAAATTATACCCACACATTCCAAGAATTTCCAATGTCTAAGATCAAAATAGGGACAGATGGGACCAGAACTTTGAATAAAATGCTAATCTTTAACGTGTACATCCCCCCGGGAACAAAAATGGATGCACTCTCCCTAAATATATTTGAGGACATTGAAAAGGTGGTGGAACAACAGAATTTCCCGCTAATGTTCCTGACAGGAGATTTAAATGGGCAAATTTCCAATGATCTATTACAAAAATGAGAGTCGGGAGAAAAAGAGGAGACTCAGGAAATACCCATTCCACAATTCCCCATAGGAAGTAAATCCAATAAGAGAGGGAAAATAATCTTATCATCACTCACCACACTAAATGAAGTACTACTAAATGGTAACATTGAAGGGGATATTCCAGCTTCTGTCACAAGAAGGGGAGGCAGCAATGCATCAATCCTCGATTATATGATCTGCAGCCCAGGTGTCTTCTAATTAGCCCATCAACTTAAAATAAAGATTGAGAAAGGAAGCGATCACACTATTCTCCAACTAATAACCGGTCAAATATTGAAAGGAACATCCCAAGTGTACATAATGGAATTGCTCAGAACAGCTTTGATAAATTCAGTCCAAGGCCGGGGTGTGTGGAATTCTAGATCTTTTGGAAGAATCAGCCATAAAATTGAGAATTCAAATCTATTAGTAACTACTCACAACATAAATCCAATAACAAACTTTGATTTAATCATATAATCAGAACAGGGGAAATACCAAAGTCGTGGAAGGGGAGTATTATAATTCCAATTCATAAGAAAGGCTCCAGACTGCTCCCCGGTAATTATCGCCAGATTGCTCTCCTGGATGCAACCGGGAAGATTTTTGCGGCTGCTGTCTTAGACCATCTAAAAGACTGGGCATTTACAACCGGCTCTATCCCATTCTGTCAAGCTGCATTTAGATCCAAACACTCGGTCACAGACAATATTGCAGTACTCCAAACAATACTCGAAAAATATGGGATAAAAAAATCGCAAGTAGTATATGCAGTGTTTGTAGATTTTACCACCGCTTTCGATAGGGTCGACCGAGTCAAGCTTTGGTACAAACTCCAAAAAATAGGAATCCCACAAAACCTTCTCCATTTAATAACATTACTTTATTCGGGTACATGTTGCCAAGTCCAAATGGGGAGGGAGAAGGGCCTTACCTCCCCAATATCAACCCCAAATGGCCTGCGTCAAGGGTGTCTCTTAGCTCCCTTATTGTTTTCTTTATACTTGAGTGACCTACCAGAAAATCTTAACCAGGTCAACAACTTTTCGCCAAAGATTGTTTCTACTAAAATCCATTGTTTGATGTATGCTGACAATGTAGTAATCCTCGATTTGACCCCATTTGGCCTCCAAAGAAATCTGTTGGCACTTACCAGATACACCGAAGAAAATTATTTAATTCCAAATGTCACCGAAACAAAATTTTTACCATTTACAAGAAAGAAGACCTATTACAAATACAACTGGTTATTAGGGGGAACACCATTGGAAATTGTCAAAGACTACATATGTCTTGGGAGAACTTTCACTTAGTCTTTGTACAATCAGCCTCACCTCCAAAAAAATGGGTCGAAACGCAGATATCCACTCAGGGGTTCTTCAAAGACTTTATTCTTCCACTGGTCAAAGGCACTTCTCTTCCTTGCTCCAGGTATATAGCTCAAAAATCCCATCCATGTTGTCTTATGCTATAGAACATATACCAATAACAGAATGGAAGCAAATTGACATCAAAGAAGGGAAAATCCTGCGGAAACTAACCAGGATGTCGCAAGTTAGCCCCTGTTCACGCTCTCAGGTTAGAACTATCGTTAGTTAGTTCCTACGCCAGAGGGATCTCAAACATAATTAGATGGGCGTACAACCTGGTTCATGCAGATCAAGGATCTTTAAGAGCACTGTTAAAAATAGAGTCACTCGAGCCAGACTCTCCGAAGTACGTTTTTGGTAAAAACCTAAGCATTTCTTTTAAATTGACATCAGTTTCCCTAGAAATGTTAAAAGCTTGGTCACCACCCCAACTCTACTCCAGGCTCTCAACGTACAAGCAGTACGCGGATACAATAGTTTAAAAAAAAATTCAACCATATATCTTTTTTAATTTAAATCACGGAGTTAGGAGAAGTATTATACAAGTGCGGCTCGGAATATTACCCCCGCAATCTCACACATTCAAGTGGTCACTAAAAGAAGGAGGGACTAATCTCTGTGACCTATGCAAAGGTGGGGTGCAAGACCTAGAACATGTGCTGTTCATTTGTCCAAATGAGACTGTGGTAGCAGCCAGGAACAGATACATAAGTCCAATCAAAATGAAATGTCAAATAAATTCGGTCCAGAGTCTGATTTCACTCTACCAAGCTCCACCAAATGAATTTATGTGTATTAACATGTATAACTTTTTAAAAACATTTTTAAAATTTTATTAGTGTAATAATTTTATTAGTAAAAAATGTAATCGATATTGTCTAAAAAAATTGTTGTTCTCGTAAGAGAACTGAATCAAATAAAAATGATTTCATTTTCATTTCATTTCAAGTGATGTCTCGCCTCCTAATATGTTATACGTCTTTTGATAGTAATACAAAATAGTACGTTCATACTAAAAGGGGGGTCTGTTAGAATAAAATGTTTTTGCTGTGTTGCTTACGTATTGTTCTATGTAAGTTAGCACTCGTGGCACCATTTTCTGTTTGGCCGCCATTTTGAACCATGATCAAAACTAATTTTTCCTTTCTGCAAATCACAACTTTAGTAGCTCTCGTTTCTCCAAGGTTGGGCTTTGTTTATTTTTTCTCTATGAATACACTGTTCTCATTAGTGCATACCTTTCCCACTAGATAGAGGCCTTCTCCCAAAAGTCCAGTTGTAGGCACGAATGGATTGACCTTGAGTAAGAGATAATGTGTGCCCGTTCTCAGGATCGAAACTTATCCTTCTGTACTCCTTTGTGTTGCGGCACCAGCCTGAAAAATTCCATTCTGGGTATTCTTTGGTTCTGAATTGTACATAATGTATCTCCATTTTTGCTAATGTCAGTCCCTCTGCAGCAATCCACAGGGACTGGGCAGACTGGGCTCCGCTTGACTGTATCTGAATAAATGTTCTTAGTTTGTATTCTCTACTGTTTGACTGACTCTTCATTTCTAATAAGCAGGCTAACTGCCAAAACATAGACACTCTACTCCAGACAGCAGCTGTCAGAAACGGAAGATTTATATTCTTGGGCACATTTGCTGTGAATTTAGAGGGAATCTATTGATTATTCCCGTATTGATCTTACTGGATGCCCAATTAAATATCAAATACAGCGTTTGGAGGCTCCCAGTGATTAGAGTTAATTGACATGATCACAGTGACTACCCATTATGGGAGCTTTGTACTGACCGGGTCTGTTAATTTAGGCGACTGATAACAGTTGTCTCTCATATACCCTATTGTCCTGAAGAAGACCTGCAAGCGGAGTCTTAAGTTTCCCTCTACTCCCCAAGTCGGGTCAAAACATCGACATCCCCCATCCCAGGTCCTGTATTACATTTTATTGGTCCTCCCAGTATTTGGATGATGCATTCCGAATATTCCAGCATCAATCTGTGAAACAAATAAGAGAATAGAACATAAACTACTGTTTAGACAGGCCTGCACACACATCTTTCTGTTTTCAGCCATTGTCCATTGTGTAAAATGATGATAATATATTCTCCAACTGTTTCTCTTTGAATTTCCCCTTCTCGTACTCACTTCACATATGTGATCCTTTTCTTTGCACATTTTTCTAGGACAACTGTATATTGATATATCTTCAAAGTCTTATTGACTCTTCTATTTTCATAATAATTAATATAAATAAGATTTTTTCTACAGAATTCCGCTATTATATATTTTTCTCTGGTGTGACTTGATGAAAGTTTGGTTCTTTCCTGTGTAACAATTATGTAAATTATTTTTTAGTGACTCCGCCAATTAATTTCTAGAGTCACAACCTCTTTGGCTACCCCAAAGGGGGGCGTTGGGACCTCCTGTTGTTTTTACGCCAGACGGAAGTCATGCATCTTGAATGTCAAATCGATAAAGGAGCAAGGAGAGTGTCACATGAGCGCATCTCAATATGTCTGTAGATTAAATTCCCTACCACACAGAGAGAGGTGAGAATGCTCTTGGGAATGTTGGGCTACTATTGTCGGTGGATTCCCAACTTTGTCCTTGGTGGATTCCCAACTTTGTCCTTGTGGTGAAACCCCTAAGGAGGCTCAAACACAATAATGAAATGAGCAGCTACCAATAGGTGAAGAAAGCATGGAAGTATTCCAAGAACTAAAACAATTACTTTGTAGCGCACACACTCTTGGAATGCAAGACTGCAACAAAGAGTTTGTGTTATTTTGTCATGTATGCAATGGATATGCACTGTCTCTTTTGACTCAGACATTTGGGAGGCAAAGCATCCAGTGGAGTATTTCTCAGCCGTCACTTGATCCTGTTGTGGTTGCACTTCCTGATTGTCTCAAAGGGGTTACAGCAGTCAGCTCAAGTATACAGTGAAGGCTTTGTAATGGGCCACCCGCCCTTTGTAAAGGTCCCCCACTCGATTGACTTGTAGTCAAACTCTGCACCTGGCAGTTGTCTCACTTGATATGAAAAGATAACTTTGGCTGTTGAGAATGTCTCACTGCGAAGGTACAATACACTGAAACCCACAACTCCTTTGCTCACTCTTGAGGAAGCGAATGGGTGTGAATTCGACCACAACTGTATCTATATGACTAAGGTATGCATGAAAACAAGACCAGGCATTTTAGGTGTACCACTTTTAGAACCTGATCACATGTTATTTGTTGCTGGTTCTGGCCTGAGAGACAGACATTGTATCTTAAGAGCCGCTTAGGCTCTTGCACAAAAAACGGGGTTGTGGAAGCATTTTACTTGTGCCATGTACATTCTGCACAAATGGCTGAATTGATGGCTCTAACAAGGGCAAGCTGTATGTCTGTTGAGTTGAGAGATACCATTAACACTGATAGCTGAGGTGTCCTCCCCAGTCTGGGCACCAGTTAATGACTACGCCATACACAGAACTTTGTATTACACATCGTTATTCATTTGCGTGTAACCGCGAACCCAACATTAAACCCCTGCATTCACTGCACTACCCTCTGACACCTATGTCACAGTTCTACAGAGTCCATCAGGAGCCAAAAGGGTTCTGTCATTGCTTACTCACAGAACACTAAATCTATCCCTTTGTTAAATAAATAAAAATACTATTTATTTATAAACATATTTACAATCATAGCTCTTCATAGAGACTTTGTGGCACTCTGATCACACAACCTGATTTGTCGTCAGAAACTGGGGACAGGCAATATAAGTGTACATGATCTGCGTTGCAGATGTATGAACAACTGTAGTTAACGGATTTTCAATTGTCCTTTCAGACCCAGGCTCTACGCTGACATCAATACCTGACAAGCGATGAGCCACATGACGGAAATGCGAGGAATCTTATAAAATGGACTTCCCAGGATGTTGGGCAGTCACCATTTGTCCTTTGCTGGTCACAACATGAGAGGGTTCAGCATTGAAGGGAGCATCTGATTTTCATTTTTCAAGACTCAGACAAGCGCTTGATCTCTTCTATTGAAAATAATGTATTTTATATGTCGAGGCTTGTCTGCATAGGTCTTCATTTTCCTTTTACTATCTAAATCTTTTATACGGGTGTCTTCTTCACTGCGTGAACTACTGTTGGTTCATTAACTTAACTTGGTTGTCATGGCTTTCACGAATATCAAGGTTGCAGGGTATTTACTTGTGGTCGAGTGAGGGGTTGAATGGTAAGCTCTAAAAGTAGAATCAAGCAAGCTTTTCAATACAGCAAGCCAAATAGCGTTCTTAAGAGTATTTATGAAACCTTCGACAAGGCCATGGGCCTTTGACCTAAGAGGTATGCTCACATTAAAATGACTGAGAAAGTCTCAGAATTTTCGACCGTTTAAGTGGTCTGTTGTCAGGTTTTAAAGTTGTAGGAACACCCTGTATTGTGAAGATGCCGTCTAATCTCTTGATGATTCTTTCGTGAGTGACAGATGAAAGATCTTCTATCAATGGAAAATGGGAGTATTCATAAACAATGACCATCATGTGATGTTCATTGTCAAGAGGACTGCAATTCTTTCCTATACATTCTTTGGCAACATTGACATGTTTAAGGTGTGTTAAGTGGTTTTCGATGAAAGGCAGTTGTATAGATGACAGGCCTTCAGTTCTCTTCAAAATCTCTCCTTGAGATGAGGAAACCAGACACATAGAGCTCCTTTTGTGACAACAATGCCATGATGTCCTTCATGATCCACTTCAATTATCTGTTGTTGCAGACTCTCCGGAATAACAATTCTCAAACCCCTCAGTATAAAGCTTTCATGAGTAACGGGCTGTTCAACATTCGCTTTTTAAAACTTCTGGTATTCACTATTCACTGTCACTGGTAAGAGGTCAAGGGTGCCGGCTCAAAGACTCATGCATAATAATGTCTTTTAGTTTTAGCATGTCACAATCTTGACTTGTTTCAATGACATGGCAGTTGGTGTGATTGATTTCACAATCAAATTTATTTAGGCTTCAGCCGTCGTGGAAGGGTTACCAGGTCACTGCACAGGCACTCTTGAGAAGTTATCAGCTGGGTTTTGATCTTTGCCTGGATGGTGCATGATTGTTTAGTTGTATTCTTGTAATCTTAGACCCCAACGTTCAATGTGAGGACGCAACTTTGCCTTTGGTTTGCAGAAGATGGTCAACAATGCTTGATAATCTGTCACAATCATGAAAGGCTACCCATATAAGAATACGTGGAACTGTTCGCAAGCCCTCACAACTGCTAAACTTTCCTTCTTAGGTTGTGAATAAGCATGTTAAGTTTGAGACAAACTTCTACTTTCATATGCCACAATGTCTCTTCGAGCATTTGGGTGTCCGCTGTGCTATACAAGAATTGTGCCTAACCCGACTGGGCTCTCGTCAACATGAAGTTCTGTATGAAGATTTGGATCAAAGTGTGCCATTTCAGTAAAGTTCTCAATAGCTTGTTTAATTTTCTTGAAGCATTGCTTGCATTGACGTGACCAATGAAATGAAACATTCTTTTCCATCAAGTCTCTCAGCGGAGCGCCTAAGTCTTGGATGCTCCTAGAGCAGTAGCTGGCCATGCCAAGGAATGACCGTAACATGGAAACATCTTGTGGGGGACAAGCAATTGACAATGCTTGCACTTTAACGAGATCAGGTGTCATACCCTTTCAGAAAAGAGATGGCCAAAGAATTTTAACTTTGTCTTATGGAACTCACATTTCTCAGCATTCAAAGTTAAACCTGCAACAGTGAGCAAACAACACTCATGTGAGAGCTTTATCGTGCTCCTTCTGTGTCGCTCAGAAAACCTATATGTCATCACTGTAAGTGAAAGCATTCATGACAGGCTTTATGATACACCAAATGACATCTTGAAAAAGCTATGCAGCTGATGGTATACCGAAATGTAGTCTTTTATATAGGAGTAGGCCAATATGTGTAGAAAAGTTTGTAATTTACCTGCATATCTTCTCACGTTCAAACTGATGACATCCTTTATTCAAACCAATGCGAGACATGACCTTCATACCATTCAGTTGTGTTATCATGTCAGCAATGTGCGGACTTAGATGTCGTTATTTTTCAACGGCCTTGCTCGCTTGATCCATGTCAACACATATGCGTACAGCTTTTCACTATCCTTTTTGGTTACTCTCACTAAGGGAGAAACCCATGATGTCGCAGCAGTGCAACGCTCAATATTATCATGTTTGAGTAATGATTCAAGTTCTTGTTCAACTGCTTCCTCTAAATGAAATGCAATCAGTCTTTGAGCAACAGGACATTAATGTATAATTGTACTATCATAGCCTTGAACTTTCTGAACCTGTGAAACAGCAAAGGGAACTGACTTACTATTTCATGATGAGCATTCATGTTATAGTTCACTGATATCAGTTCCATATCAGCAGCTGTGCTAAAGCGGAGTTAACAGGCACTTTTTCTTGTGTTTCATAGTTGCTACAGATAAACCTTGACTTTTTAAAAGCATTAATGCAGCACATATATACACTTTGGTATCTGATGGCTTAAGTCGAAGATAATTCACTGTAATATTTATTGACAAACCACTGTCCATAATAAAAGGTATTGAGCACCAGATCGTAATCTTCGGACAATGTTTGAATGACTTTGATGTTTTTTCATGTCGACTTTTCTTTGACCTGTATTTTTCTTCACATGCGACCAGTCCAACATGCGCATGCTTTTCTGAGGTAAACATCAGCATTGCAGAGCAATCGTCTTCAATTTCACTTATTGATGATGATATAGATGATGACCAATTTCCTTTGGTATCGATTTGCCTCAGCTGGGATTGATGCTTAGACTTGTGGGCCTGTATCGAATGACACTTCTGGAATGTCAGATAGCTATTTTGTCTTTGTTCCATGTTGCACTTACTTTTTCTTTCACCTTGCAAACCAATACAAAATGGTTCTCCTTCCTACAGCCTTTGCAAATCTGTCCAATGGCGCGACATTCACCTTCATGTGGAAACGAAAATCTACACCGAAGCACAACTTCTTTTTCGGTGGAGACTTCACTCAGAGTCCTGCTGTTCTGCTTTGACTTACTTTTCATGTTCATGATTGACTCACTCTGGGCACCTCCCACCTACCTGCCAGCAGCTTGTCAAAATACCACACTCTTCAGCTCTGGCAGCTATGAGAACTCACCCCAGACTAAGAGTTTCAGCATTCGTCATCTGAATGACTGACAGGCATCCGTCAATAATTTTAGATGGATAGCTTCATTGAACTTACGGTGTTTCATGAGTGTATCCAGTCTTTCAACAAATTTGTTGATGATTTCACCAACATTCTGGACTAAAATATACCTTTTGTAATCTACATTTGGGATTGGGTTGAGCTTGAGATTCAAGGCTGCTTTGATTTGACAGTATGTCATTTCGTCAGCTCGCCGCACTTTCTGTATGATTTCTTTTACACATTCACCAGCAAGATTCTTAAGGTATTTGATCATTTCTTTGTTATGTACTTCTTCTATCACATTAACAATATCTTAAAAAATCTCTATCCAAGCACTGCATCTGTGGTCAATATTGAGCTTTTTGTGTTATTAAATGGTAGTGGTGGTTTCAGGAAGTTGGCTGCATTGTAACCATTTGTGTTATTGGCTGACACTGAGGGTGGAGTTCTCTCTGAGACGGTCTGTTGTCCATTAGGACCGTCTTCATCCATGCCATCTCTAAGGCCTTGTGCTTCGCTAGCCTCTGGATCATCTTGAACAGTCTGTGGAACTGTAGTGTAGTTCCTATATTCCCAATAGACTCTGCGCATTGGAATAACATATCCAATAGATGTGACATAGGACTTATGTCTACTAGGTCTCTATCAAATATATTAAACTTAACTGTGAGTGCCAGCTAGCTCAGAGGTCACTAGAAACTTTCGAGTTCACAAGAAGGGATTAGTTTCTGACAACGGCATACACATGACAACTTTCTTTCCCCAAGATAAAACTGATCATCAGAGTCGTGGAAACAATAGATAGATATTTTACTCAGTCATTCGTGCATGCTTCGTTTCACCAGGTGCAGAGAAATAGAGAGACAGGCGTTTTCAATAAAAGACTATTTATTGAACAGTCTTCTTTCTCATGCAGAAGAAATGAACTGCTACAATCGCAATACTGGTTGCAAAGTATAATACGTACAGTAAAAAGAGTATTATAAAATAATACTGTAAAAGCATTGTATGGTCCCTAGACCAAAGATAAATACATACATAAATAACAAAGGCTAAAAAGTACTCCACTGGTGCTTCTACAATACGCCTACCCCTACCTCTAGTATGAGGGAAGAAGTAAATGTGGTGTAGCATAAGTTTAGTATTCTTTTGCCAAGAATCTTATCCAAGATTTCTCTTAGGGTCTAATCAGCTCCGTACCTTGGTTTATAATGAAGAAGGTCAGTCTCAGGACTCGATTTCCCAACAACACGAAAGGGGAACTTGAAAACACTGGAGCTGGATTTCTCGGCAAGAGAAAAGACAGTGTCTCTCAGAGTGCGTTTGCTGGAGGGTCGGCTTCCTTCAGCACTTGCTATAGTGAGATGCATCGGGCAAGTAGATAGTCTAACTGCTCCAAACCACCATGTGTTTGCTTAGGCAAGTGTGGGCATATTTACACCTTGAAGGTGCCAAGTTTGACTTAAAGGTGGACATAATAACGTCATCAAAGAGTCTCAGTTCTTTGAAAACTCCATGAGTTCTTGGACAAATCAATATTCAAGCAAGGGGAAGTCCCTAACTGCTGAAGTCGAGTTTTCCAAGAAATCGTTGTGGATTTTCGGGAACTAGTGGAAGTGGCTATGCCGTATTTGGACTGCATGAGCTATGTCTAAATATGGTTATGATTTCTATGCCTATATAAGGAGAGGGTAATTTATACCTATATATGGGCATGAATCGGGAAAATTACACTAGGGTTCTAAAATGCTATACAACACCAACTCCACTTTATTATGTTCGACAATACTAAATCTAAGCACTAAAACATATCTAAAGCATGTGCTTACAATCCCACCCAAAAATATATAAAAATGCATTTGAAAATGGTTGTACACATAAAATGAGCATTTGTACTGTACGCATTTAAAAGCAATGATTTAATTGTAAGCATATAATATGATATTGGCAATGCTAACTAAATGAATCATAAAAATTACATTTATGAAATGGCTCTAAATACAGAAGAAAACTGTTGAATAGCAGAATATGTAAGCTATTTCTGGTTTGTAGATAAGGTAAATATTGTTTCTAGGAAGTATTCAAAGAATTCTTGTTCTCTAAGAATAGTTCTACTTTAAGCAGATTACTTTGTGCCAAAGTTCAATTTTGGAAAAAAAAGTCAAATCAAATCATAGAAAAATAGAGTTCCAAAGTTAGAAGGTTTTTTTTTTTGTTTTGAAAAACGAAGGTTGGATTCAAAGTTGATAGAACGCTGTGTGCTAATTTCAAAAGTTATTTTCGGTGTCAGAAGAAAACCTTAAATCTTCTAGGCTGGCAAAAAATTATCTACCACAGTAGGTGAAAGTTGAACCACTTCATTAAGTAGATCAATCGTACACAGATGAGAAGCATCACCGTCACTATTAGTCGCATTAGCAATGTTCGCAGTAGATTGTACCTGTGTGCCTGTCAGTCCACGTATCTCACCCTCAGATGGAATTGCTGGTGAGACCTCAATGAATGCCGTCATCAGGATTGGTAGCCGTTGGGGGCAACACAATGCATGAGATGTTACCGAACCAAGCAAAGCGTCAACATCCGTTGGCAGTGCTGATGGAAGTGTTAGACAGATATCAAACACGCATTCCTCTCCACAAAGCAGGGATCGTAGAACAGGTAAGATGCAATCTTGCCAGATTGGTCTGAATGACAGGAACCACGTGGTATTCAGATCTCCCAAACGAGCCAAACCAAGAATCTATGTTATGCGCTCACAATACCGCATTGTCAGAAGAGTGTTTTCCCTAGTAACCTGGGTATCACTGGCTGCTGGACTTGCCATAACGGAGCAGGAGGAATAAAAATAGTATCCCTGCTATGAGTCATAAGACGAGAGGCAGGCCGCCGAACACAGAGTGCACGAAGTTTGGAAAAATGCCTAGGAATGCTTCAAAGGGTGCTAACAGTCCCGAAAAAATCGTCTTAAATACATGTACAATACCACTGGTATCAGACATGTTTAAGATACGACCTACAATTTCTGCAAAATGTAAGGGGCAGTTTGTTGATAATAAAGCATGTCTCTCTGCAGAGGACCTTGCAACTTGCAGATCATACGTCTCTCTGAACGAGGTCAGTGGAACAGTTTTTTGTAAAAGAATGACTTTCATTCTGCTTAAAGGATCAATTTGTATAGAAGAGATGTTCAGTGAAGGCCATAGCGGTGACTCCCTGTCTGTCTTAGTTTTAGGAAACAATACTTGCATATAAGCAATAGGCTATTCCTGGCATCATTCCACAACAGCTGTGATCATTCAACATTATGCAGTTCCCATTGGAAAGCTGCCCAAAAATTGGATCTATCACTGCTGGCGGGGAACCCTGCAGGTGGCATGATAAGTTGTTTGAAGAACCATCACAGGCTCCATGTAAATTAATGCCCTGACATAGAAGTGTACCGCTCAATGTGATTTTGCAATTTTTACCACTAAGAAATACCTCCTTTTCCCCACTCCAACATTTGTGTGTGTATGGTAAATCCCAGGTCGACTTTATCTATTCTTTACCCAACCTTTCATACAGGCCTGCTGGTATGTGTTTTAAGCAATACTGAACCTGGAAAATTGTCACTGGTATCGTGATGGTGCCATGTATTATCCATACAACGGCTGGTTTCTCTAGAAACGGTTAATGGTAATCTTTCCAGTTTTTCTATGCTCAGCACCGTATAGTCTGCTCCCCTCTGTGCCAAAGAGATTTGTTTATCTGTAAGGTTAAATCCAGTAAACAATGACGTGGTGTTGTTTAGACGCCAAGGCACATAGCCTGAATGAAGGTTTTGTAACGTCCAGCCTAGCAGCATTATAGAACGCAATTGAGACTGTCCATGTTGTAAAATGAGCAAGTCTTGTTCTATTATGTCTATGGCAGAGGATACAATGCTGTCCAAAGAATAAATTCTGGATGACAGAGTTGTTAACACATTGTCAACTACAGAGAGAGCTTTCTCTAAATTAATATGATCAATTTCTAGGATTCGTTCTGCAGTTTCCATTTGCGTGACTTTCCATGCTTCATTATAAGCAGCGTAAATACTGGCGTATATGAAACGTTTATGACGTTGTTTGCGAGTTCCTAGTAAGAATTCTCTCAAATCAATGGCATCTTTAAGTAAAGTTAAGTGATGTTTTATATCTGGGAGTGCAGATTTTTGTAGCCACTCAAGGCACAGTATTCCTACACAGTAAGTTCTTATTATCCCTGGATGTTGTCTCTGGATACATTTTGGATCTGGCCAATTTACTGTAAACCCTTGTGTCTTGTTCAGTAATCTATCTTGACAGTTATTCGTGTCTGTGGGCCAGATTAACCATTTTTTCCAATCAGGATTAGTTCTGTTTTGTTGTAAAATGTAGTTTACGTCTACCTCCTCATCTGTAGTTCTATTACTATCAGGTGTGGGCTTAGGTATGGACGGTTTGTTTAGGTCTTTTATCTTAGCCAGGCCAAGACAAGATGTCTGTTGAACAGGTTAATTTAAAAACAGAATTTGTTCTGGGATGGTGCAGGCTCTAAATAAGGCTTCTAACCCTTGCACCTGCCAGTCTTTTTTGCCCCAGACAGTTTTTGTCTTAATGTTGTCTTTCCAAAAGTCAAAACTTAATGTGGACAATTGAGCATAAAAGGCCGCAGAATACATTTGCTTAGTATTAGTCAACATACTTTTCATGCCTGTCTTATTAACATTTTTAAAGTAAAATGTTTCTGGATTTGTGACATTAAAACCTGCGAAGTATGGACATTTTTCATAAAATGTTTTTGAGCTACCCTTTGGTGGTGTCGCACAATGTTCCCATTGATTATAAGTTAAAACATTTCTAGGGTTTGCAGATTTGTGCAAATAATGGTAACCAAAATGGTTAAAACAATACCTTTGTTCGTAATCTGATGAACCTTCTAAGTATTCATGTTTTGCAAATTTTGCTGACATTTCTAAGTCTGCCATCATGTTATTAGCAGTTCCAAAGTCCCAATCATCAGGAAATGTACTTGGTGAAACAAAATCAAGGAAACCTTAAATTGGTGTGGAATCTTCAGGAGCTCGACAGGACCATAAATGTCATAACCAGTTCTGTCCCATGCTAAACCACCAGGTAGAGGACCAGCTGTGATGTTTACTGATGACAGGTCTCTTTGTTCACGATGAGATGATTTGCGTGGCTTCAGGAGCAAGTTGATGTTCTTACTTGCTGTGTCCATTTACTATATTTCCCATCTATAAGCTTTCCCAAACTTAAAACATGAGCCATAGTAGAAAAAAATACCACAATCCAAAATTCAACCCATGGTGAAACCAGATATGTATTTGTAAGCTGGTGAAAAAGTTCTTTTATTTGTTCCTTGAAAGGTTTATTTGTTGGCGTTATTTCAGGCTCACTGGGATCCTCAGAAAAGGTATCAAAGTTGATGAAATAGCGAGAGGCAGTTCTGTCAATTGTTGGTATCGCATCCGGATTTTTTGAAATCGCTGGAGCTGCTTGTTCCCTTGACATAATAGTATAGTCAGCTGCTACATCATTGTAGACAGGAGTTTCTTGACAAACTGTTATTTGGGTTTCAAGAGGCACAAGTTCCACAGCTTTGTTGCATACTCCTTCTTTTCTTACTGCAGATTCTTCAAAGGTGGTGAGTCTTTCAGTTTGAGCCTCTTGGATAGTAGCAAGATTTGGTCATCTGCTACATCTTTGGAGTCCACTGGGCCTACTACTTATTATCGGCCACATGGTGTGGTTTTACCAGGTCAATGATACGGACCGCTTCTACTTTCTTCCAGCAAGGGGCGGCAGTAACACTGTTCTTGATCCGTGGACTGCTAGTACAGGTACTGGTCTTCTGTAAGAAGGCCCAAATTCCTTCTTATCCCTATTTTCTCTCTGACCAGATCCCCAATCCTTGGAATCCAGACAGGTCTTGCTGGGACAAGTGATTTTTCTTCAGTGGTCTTTTGCTTCTGTATGGTGTTGCTTAGACTTCTTCTTGTTTCATTTATGTCCTGTAAAACAGCCAAACGGTCTTTGATATTAAAGGGTTTTTGTTCTACCACTGAAGTATGACGATCGAGGTCTTAGACCTTCATTCCAGTAGCAAAAAAGATTTCATATGGAGTAATTCCACCCAGAGAATTTCTTGGCAGATTATTAAGACTACGTTGGACACTTATTAGATGTTTGACCCACCCATCACCCGAGCCTAATACCCTAGCTGTTATGATTACTTTATATCATGTTTTTTTCTTTCCACAACCGCATTTCCCTAAGGATGGAATGGACTAGAGTACCGCAATGCAATGCCCAAGCTGGCCATGGCCTCCTTGTAAGCTCGAGAGCTAAATGCAGGACCCTGCGTGTCATTTAAGGCGGCCGCTGCGAGGAGTAGGAGCGACCCTTGACCTCTGGTAGGTCGCTCCCCTTCTCCTGCAGCTCTGCGGCAGCCTGCCTGCTGTTTCTCCTGCTCCTGCTCTTCAGGCGGCCCCTCTGCCATTTTGCCGCTGCTTCTTGCTGCCGTTCCCTGATTTCCCGCCGCTGCTCCCCTGCAGCCCGCCCCCAGCTCCTTATTGGTCGCCCATGTCCCCCCGCCTCCCAGCTGAGCCTCCCTCCATCACCTGTGCGTAATAAATGGCGGCCGCTGCGAGTACGCGCCTAAGGCAAGCCCGTCTGCGCCCGTCCGCGCCTGGACCGCGCCCAGTGCCAGGACCCCTGGCCCCCGTCGATGCCAGCCCACACAACGGACTTACAACGCCACCACCCTCCACGCACTCAACGCCGGCCGGAGCCCCGCCTGCTACTGAGCCATCCCGAAACGCACCCAAGGACCCTTCACCTACCAAGCCTGCAAATTCTCCTGCTGCCGAACCGGCACCGGTCCCGCAAAGCCAGGCACCAGCAACACTCACCTCAAGTGCATCCTGCTCAACACCCACTCCGTCCACAGTCACGCCGTCGAACTCTGGAACCTCCTCGATACAACATCGCAAGACGTCGCCTTCCTCACAGAAACCTGGATGAACGCCTCCTCAGCCCCCGACATCGTCATAGCCATCCCGGATGGCTACAAGATCACCCGGAGAGACCGCATCAACCAAACCGGAGGAGGCATCGCCATCGTCCACAGAAACACCATCCGAATCATGACCAACTTCGACGACACCCTCACCGCCGCCGAGCACCTTCACTTCCAGATACACACCAACCCCAAGACCACCCTCAGAGGCACTCTCATCTACAGACCACCAGGACCACTCAAACAATTTAGTGAAGCCATCGCAGACTTTGTCAGCCAACACGCCCTTACCTCCTCGGACTATATCCTCCTAGGGGACCTCAACTTCCACCTGGAGAATAACAACGACCGCAACACTGCCGCCCTGCTGGACAACCTCTCCAACCTTGGACTCAAGCAACTGGTGAACACTCCCACCCACTACGCCGGCCACATGCTAGACCCACATCGCCTTTATCCACTCCACCGGACTACACTGAACTGATCACAGCTGCGTCCACTTCAACTTCAGGAGAACCACGACTCACCACCCGCAACAGGTTCCTCGCAGAAGCTGGAGCAAGATCACCGCCGACCAACTCACCACCGTCCTCAGCCAGAACCCTCCCACCAACACGAGGGACCCCAACGAAGCAGCCTGCAACCTCACACAGTGGCTCACCAACTGTGCCGGCTACCTCGCACCACTGAAGAACCCTCCCAGCAGACTCGGCAGCAAGAAAGACTCATGGTTCACCAACGACCTCAAGAACTCCAAGAAAACCTGCTGCACGCTCGAGAAAGCCTGGCGCCATGACCAGACGACAGAGAACATGACAGCCCTCAATAACGCCACCCGCAAACACCACCAGCTGATCCTCACCACCAAAAGGACAAAATTCAAAGAACGTCTGGACAACATTACCCACAACAGCAAGGAACTCTTCAGCATCGTTAAAGAGTTCTCCAACCCCAGCGTCTGCAACAACGACATCACACCCTCGCAAGACCTCTGCGACTCACTCGCCTCGTTCTTCCACCGCAAGATCGCCAGCATACACAACAGCTTTGGCGCACAGACCACGCACCCGACCACCGAACCAGCACCCCCCACAACCACCCTGTGCACCTGGACCCCGGTCAGCACCGAAGATGCCACCCGCATGATGAACACCATCCAGTCCGGCTCAACCGACCCCTGCCCACACCATATCTTCAACAAAGCTGACTCCATCATCGCACCCCAACTGCGGGACATAATCAACAACTCCTTTGCATCTGCCACCTTCCCGGAGAGCTGGAAACATGCCAAGCTCAGCGCCCTCCTGAAGAAACCCAGCGCAGACCCCACTGACCTCAAGAACTTCCGCCCCATCTCGCTCCTCCCTTTTCCTGCCAAACTCATCGAGAAGACCGTCAACAAACAACTCTCTGCCTTCCTCTAGTCTAACAGATCCCTCGACCCCTCGCAGTCCGGCTTCTGAGCAAACCACAGCACCGAGTCCGCCCTCATCACAGCCACCGACGACATCAGGTACCTGCTCGACAAAGGGGAAACAGCTGCCCTCATCCTCCTGGACCTCTCAGCAGCATTCGACACCGTATTCCACTGCACACTAATACAGAGCCTCAGCAACACTGGAATCCAAGGGAAGGGCCTGGAGTGGATCATCTCGTTCCTCGCCGGAAGAACCCAGAGAGTCCGGCTCCCCCCCCTACCGATCCGCGGCCACTGAAGTCATCTGCGGCATGCCGGAAGGATCCTTGCTCAGCCCCACCCTCTTCGACGTCTACATGAGCCCCCTTGCAGCCATCGCACGCCAACACAACCTAAACATCATCTCATACGCCGACAACACCCAGCTAATCCTCTCCCTCTCCAACGACCCCGCCACCACCAGAACAAGCCTCCTCGAAGGAATGAAAGATGTCGCGGAATGGATGAAGCTCAGCCGTTTGAAACTGAACTCGGACAAGACAGAAGTCCTCATCCTAGGACCATCCCCCTCTGCCTGGGACGACTTCTGTTGGCCCTCAGCCCTGGGCACCGCCCCCAAGCCAACTGACCACGCACGCAACCTGGGTTTCATCCTGGACTCCTCCCTCACAATGACCAAGCAAGTCAACGCTGTCTCGTCATCCTGTTTCAACACCCTGCACATGCTCTGAAAGCTCTTCAGGTGGATACCCACCGAAACCAGGAAGACGTTCACCCAGGCCCTCGTCACCAGCCGATTGGACTACGGGAACACCCTCGACGCAGGAACCACAGCCAAACTCCAGAAAAGACTCCAGCGCATACAGAACGCTTCTGCACGACTCATCCTGGGCATCCCCCGTCACAGCCACATCTCTGCCCATCTGAGAGACCTGCACTGGCTACCCGTCAGCAAGAAGATCACATTCAGACTCCTCACCTACGCACACAAGGCTCTCCACGACATGGGCCCCATATACCTCAACAGCCGCCTCATATTCTACACACCCACGCTCCAGCTCTGATCCGCCAGCCTCGCCCTCGCCACCGTACCACGTATTCGCAAAACCACCGCCGGAGGAAGATCCTTCTCCTACCTGGCGGCCAAGACTTGGAACTCCCTCCCCACCCACCTACGGCTGACCCAGGACCATCTCTCCTTCAGGAAACAACTCAAGACCTGTCTGTTCGAGCAGTAGCGACTCCCCCCTCCCCCAGCGCCTTGAGACCCTAGCGGGTGAGTAGCACGCTTTACAAATCTGCTGATTGATTGATTGATTGATTGAATGTAGCTTGCCGATTGCGTATGTGCCGATAAAGACTTGCAAATCTTTTATACCAGTTTGAGCGTTAGCCGAGCGCTGAGGTCACATCCAAATGAATCTTGAGCATGAATCCACTGCAACCACAATATATATATTAGTCATCCCTTTGTAAGGGACCACAGTGGTCCAGGTAAACACATGCTAATGGTTTATCTGAAATTAAAAGAGGCGTATGCGCCGGGTGTTTCCCTGCTGAAACTTTCATTTTTTGGCAGATTTCACACTCCAAAACATAGGTTCGGGTCTGTTTCCTCATGCGAGGCCACCAGTATCTTTGCTTTAATAATGACACTGTGGCGGAAACACCTGCGTGTGCAGAGGCGAGCTCTTCATGTGCTGCTAAAATTAGTCCTAATCTGTGTTCCATGTTTGGAATTACTCCATATCCCACTTCAGGTATTCGAGCAAAAGGAACATTATTTGCATTAGTTATGTATGTGTACTTGAGTGGAAAGCCTTTCGGTAGTGTTTTACCGCTGTCTTTGTTGGAAGCGGTGACAGCTTGCATTATTTTGCTGTCTATTTTTGTTTTTGAACGAGTGATTGCAGCTACAGAAGCCGTTTGCATAGCTGCCTTCGCGGCTTTATCAGCCAATGAATTCCCTGCAACGTGAACGCCATCACGCTGATGAATCAGTGTATGGATCACGTGAGTCTTTTGTAGTTCTTTCTGTAACAGAACTACTTGTTCCCAAAGCAACTTATGCTTGATTGTGCCACCTTTTGCATCTTTGAAACCGCTTTGAACCCAGTTCTGCAAGTATTCATTGTAAGATTCAACGCAGTAATACGAATCGCACACTATGAGTGTGGGGAATTCGCGAGCGGTATTTTCAAGCACCATCTTGAAAGCCTGTTGTTCAACTCGCTGAGCTGTACAGTCTCCGAGAGATTGTTTTTGTGACCATAGGTAGGAATTTACCTTCGCGCCAGCGACCTTTAAGAATCGAGCACGCAGCACTATAAGCTTGTTTACCCCCAATTGCGGGCTGTGTTGATCCGTCTGTATAAATTATACATCCGTAATGTTCTAGAGGCAGAATCTCAGTGGGCAGAGGACATTCTTGTTCATATTGTAGAAATTGTTGAGTTTTCAAGTAGGATCAAAAACGTATTCAAGGTCTGTTGCAGCAAGAAAATTAACCCATTGGATCCATCTTGAATGTAAAGCTTTTGCATTCGGAATGCTCGCTTTTGTCACTGCCTCTAAGGCAGGTACAGGAGTAACAACCTTTATGCATTTTCCCTGCGCGAGGGGTCTCTCTTTTGCTACTGCAGTTTGAACCGCTGTCAGAATTTTTTCTGTTGAAGTGAATTTCATTTCAGCTTGTGTGTACAAGTGTGATTTGTAAGCTATTGGTACCTTTTCACTTCATTAAAGGTTAGGTATGTGAATCTGCATCTCCCTGGGATGATTCAGATTACCAAGTTACGTTCATTTACGCGTGTCTGTAAATGGGTTGTTGCTAACATGTCAGATTGTACTGAATGCAAAATTTCTGTGTGTTCTTGAGTCCAATTAGTTTGTTTGAAATCAGGTTTGATTAATTGGTAGAGAGGTTTAACCCTTTATACGTAGTTCAGAATGTAAGTTCTTCCGAAATTCAGGAATCCTAGAACTGACTAAGTTTTTCAGTGTTTTTGGAGGTTGGAGTGGCGCACATTTTCTAAAAAGTTTGCTGCCAGGCTTTTGCCTTCACTTGAAAGTTCGTATCCCAAGAATAGGACATTGAGGTGGCCAATTCTTGATTTCTTAAAATTGAATATGTACCCTTCAGAAGCGAAGCCAAGTATTATGGTTTTCACCCTGTTCAAGTGCATCGTCTGTAAGATAGATGTCAGTGACATAAGATAATGCCTCATCATCGTACGTCTGTAGTAACTCTGTTACTCTGGCTGAAAATAACCCTGGACTATTCTTGAATCCCTGGGGGAGACAACAGAAATTACGCTGTATCCCCGTTATTGAGAAAGCGGTCAAGTACCTGCTTTCAGGTGCAATGTTTTGACAGTTAGAAGTATCCAATGTGGTTTTATATTTAATGCGCACAATGTTATTCATCAGTGCTGCACTGTGTGCATTTTGTACTGCAAAGGTTTTGTAACAAGAATTTAAATGTCTGTAGTCCAAAACTAGACAATATGTATTGTCTGGTGTTGAGACAGGAAACAAAGGATTGGTCATGGACGAGGGGCATGTTTCAATCACCCCTTGGTTTTCAAGTTGATCTAAGATCTCCCTGACCTGTTTTTTAGCTTCTTGCTTAAATGGATACTGCCTCTGAGCAGTAGGTTGATTTTTTAACTGGATCTTTTGGTGAGGAGAGTCCTCATCCCATCCCACATGATTTATATATAATGCTGGAGCCTGGGCCACAGTCCATTTTCTGGCATAGGTGTATTTTTTATGAATAGGAATATGGTTTGAGAAGGCTGGCATAATGATCTCTTCGCCATGTGGGCACTTCCTGACAAATTCAGGTGGCCAGTCTTGTTCAGCCAGAAGGATGTCATAACCCTTAGATAGTTTTTCCCAAAAGAGTGCTTTTCTTTTTCTAGTTATGTCCCCCTCTATCCGGAGTGTTACTTCATATAACTTATGGGGTACACTAACCCTGGTGTCTGCAGTTTCAACCTGAATGTTTTCAGGTCCACTTTCTCCAGATGATCCTTCAGGATCTTGCGAGCTATGGTAACTTCTGCTGCGCTGTCCAGCATTGTCTGGGCCCATTCCCCGTTCTTGAGTTGTGTTCTCAAGATCCTCGGCATGTCTGATTTTAAGACTTGCCACCTTCTTTTTGGTGAATTGAGTTTTCTTATTTTTTGGAACGTGTTGATCGTCTTTGGACTTCACGCGTTCTTCCTTGTGTTCTGATCGTCCTCTTCTTTCAGATTTCTGCAAGGAAGTCTGAAAGGTACGAGAGGAAAGTGTATTAGTATCTTGATATCTATCAGGTTTTCTCAAATTATCCCTATTTCTGAGGTTATATCTCTTTTCAGAGTTCTCCTATTGAGGAGACCTTCCTCTGGATTGAGAATGCTTCTCTTTGGAAAGTGTCTGTCTACTATTTTCCCACTTCTTTTTAGGAGCAGTGAGTGTGTTTTTAATAAAAACTTTTTCAGGATTTTCTGTTAGTTCGGGTTTTACTGGTTTCCCACCCAAACTATCTCTACCTAGTTCTTCATAGGATTTTTCTATTATTCTGGCCAGTTCATCTGGTTGCTCAGTTACATCAAGTACTTTTGGTTTTTGGCAGATTGCCACGGATGCTGCTTCACCTTTAATATAAGCTAATATTATAGCTGAAACCTGTTTGAAATCCTTCAGTAACTTCATACCGAGATTTAAAGCAGGTTCTGCCCCGTATTCATTTTGAATCTGTTTCAGGAAGTCTGGTATCACCGCCGTAGACGGTACACCATAAGTTTTTGTGTAGATTGCAGCAAAGACGGTACCCCAAGTGTCACAGTCCTCCAGGTGTGGTGCGATCGACATTGGTAAACAGATTGTTAGAATCCTGTGTTTCTCATGAGGTGTACTTTCGGGAAATACTGCCTTGATCTGAGTAATTGTTTGAGCTAACCAGAATGGAATTTGTTCCCTTTTTGTGGCTAATTTACCAATGACTGATTGTATGGTCTGTGATGTAATTTTGTTTGTGTTCCCTTGATGAAGGGTTTGCTGTGGAATTCTTATAGCAGGTTGGACTGTTAGAGTCCGCATGACATATTGTACCAATTGTCTATGTATTTTAATTATTGTTTTAGCTGAGCTAACAGTTCCGGACCTGTCATTTGTTCAATGGCAGGATCTGGTGTATAGCGTGCTAATACCGGCCATGTTGCTAAGGGTCTACCTAGTGGACCGAGCCTGGCAATGTGATTTTGATGTTGTAGGGCGCCTTTAAACCACAGCTGATGCTCTTGGTAAGTTAGTGGAATTTCAATGTACTCGAAAGGAACGTATTCCGCTGGATGTGTCATGGGTTCTCTGGCAGTTCCCTGTTAATTCCAGAAATGATTATTTGGTACTAGTTAACTGAACAACAGTGTAAAGGATTGTTGCTTATTTGGTGTTAACAATGCTTATTGAATATTGCTGTGGTATTTGAAAACATCATGCTTCTTGTAGGTAACAATGGTTGTTTGTTTTTGGGAGATTCACAGGTGTGTCAAGCTTCAAGAGAACATTCTCGCTCCCACTCTCACGTTTGAACAGTCAATTCCCTTACACGTGAGGAGCAGAGCAGACGCCCAAAACCCAGCTATAAATAGCAGCGCAGCCTTCTCAGAAACGCTTTGCTTCCTCAATAGCTTCACAGCGAGCGTTCCTGATTCCTGAGCCCGGCTGTCTTCAAGAAACCCTTCAACCTCCCACATCCCTTCAACCAGATTCCTCCCGGCTACCCTCCTCCTTACCTGTTCCCGATTCCTTCGGAGCTTCCTCAAGTTTTTTCACGGAGGCATTCTTCGAGTTTCTGGTGCGGTCCTTCAGCGAGTTTCTTCCGGCGCTTCCAGTGGTGCCACTGATCATCGTTCCGACGGACTGCAAAATATTGTAACCCATTCTAAATTGTTGCAGTAGAATGTTAATGAGCTTTCAAACTGATTATGGTGCCTGTTCTTAAAAGATGCTGTAAAAGAAGTCCAGAACACTCCAAGAGAATCAGACGTGGACACTGAAACTGAAGGAAGATCCCAGTGTTTCTTTTGTCTTGTTTCTCAATCCACTTCCCCTTTCCCTTGTGGGTTAATCAGCCACGCAAGAGCTCATATCCTTGCAGACTGGTTAGGTCGTAGGGGAGTTGGGAGCGTGCACCATCAAGAAGGCAAAAACAGGAGCCTCGTGTGTGAACGTTGACAGAAAGCGAAGCCACACTTCCTTCCTGCCTTCTTGATAGTGCAACAAGGGTACTTCCATACATCATGGATATTCAAGAATTAACAGAGGTAGTTCAGAAGTTAAGTGGCGAGATGGAGGAGTTACGTATGGAAAATCAGTCCCTTAGACAGGAACTAGACCAAACGAGGGCAGGAAATCAGATCCGTAGGTGGGAACTTGAGCAGACTAGATCAGGTTTCACTACATGGCGAGATTCTACTGAGGTTAAGAAACCAATTTTAATGCCACCCAAATTCGGAGTTGGTGCTTACTCATCTCAAATTCCTCAGAGCAATGTTCCTGATCAACCAGTACAGGTCACAGTAGTGACACCTACTCCCATCCCACTAGCTAATCATAGAAAGATTTACAGGTGATAGCAATCGATTTAACACATTCATGAGTCAGTGCCAACTGCACTTTTTATGTAAACCACACATTTATACAACTGACACTTCAAAGGTAGCTTTCATCATTTCCTATTTAGGAGGAGTGGCAGCAAATTGGGCTATGCCCTTGGTTGATAAAAATGACCCTTTGTTAAATAATTTAAACAACTTTAAAACAGCCATGTCAAATCTATTCGCCAAACATGTCTTTCTTCAAGCATCTGATAACGAACTATTGAACCTTCGTCAAGGTTCTAAGGATTTGATTTTGTATGTCACAAATTTTAACCGGTTACTTGCAGAGACCCAGTGGCCTGATGAGAAAAGGGTGTCACTTTTCTATCGAAGCCTCAAAGACGACTTAAAAGATTCACTTGCACACATAGTAAATCTGCCAGAAGATTTTGCTGAATTCCAGGATTTAGTCATTAAGCTAGATCTTAGGTTAGGCAAAAGAAAAGGTGAGAGAACTAAAGGGGACATTAAAAACTTACATTTTAAAACTGAACACAAAAATTCAGATGAAAAGTCAGCTCAGGTGGAACCTATGCAAATAGGAGGTATTAAAGGGCCTCTATCCCAAGATGAGAAGGATCGTAGGCGTAAGAGTAAATTGTGTCTTTATTGTGGGAAATCGGGTCATTTCGCTAGAGACTGTCCAATTAAACCCCTTAAAAAGAAAGAATCATGGAAACAATAGATAGATATTTTACTCAGTCATTCATGCATGCTTCGTTTCACCAGAGGTGCAGAGAAATAGAGAGACAAGCGTTTTCAATAAAATAGTATTTATTGAGCGTTTTCAATAAAATAGTATTTATTGAACAGTCTTCTTTCTCATGCAGAAGAAATGAACTGCTACAATCGCAATACTGGTTGCAAAGTATAATGCGTACAGTAAGAAGAGTATTATAAAATAATACTGTAAAAGCATTGTATGGATCCTAGACCATAGATAAATACATAAATAAATAACAAAGGTTAAAAAGTACTCCACTGTTGCTTCTAAAATACGCCTAACCCGATGTACCTAACTTAAGTCTAGTACGAGGGATGAAGTAAATGTGGTGTAGCATAAGTTTAGTATTCTTTTGCCAAGAATATTACCCAAGATTTCTCTTTGGGTCTAATCAGCTCCATACCTTGGTTTAGAATGAAGAAGGTCAGTCTCAGGACTTGATTTCTCAACAACCTACAAGGGAAGTTTGGAAACACTGGAGCTGGATTTCTCGGCAAGAGAAAAGACAGCGCCTCTCAGTGCATCTGCTGGAGGGTCGGCTTCCTTCGGCACTTGCTGTAGCGAGATGCGTCGGGCAAGTAGATAGTCGAACTGCTACAAACCACAGTGTGTTTGCTTGTGCAAGTGTGGGCATATTTATACTTTGAAGATGCCGAGTTTGACGTGAAGGTGGAGAAAATAACGTCATCAAAGAGTCTCAGTTCTTCGAAAACTCCATGAGTTCATGGACAAATCAATATTCACGCAAGGGGAAGTCTCTAATTTCTGAAGCCAAGTTTTCCAAGAAATCGGTGTGGATTTTCGGAACTAGTGGAAGTAGCCATGCCGTATTTGGACTGCATGAGCTATGTCTAAATATGGTTATGATTTCTATGCCTATATAAGGACAGGGTGATTTATACCTATATATGGGCATGAATCTGGAAAATTACACTAGGGTCCTAAAATGCTATACAAGAGAACCTTGACCTCCCACTTGGTTTCCATTGGAGCCACCCACTTTTATGGAGACCTTTGGAGCTGTTCTGAGCCACCACCCGGCAACCTTGGTGGCGATCTGCTTCGTTTATGGATGGCTCCGCAAGCATAACGCCAGTCACTTCCTTTGAGGCCACTCCATTAGCTCTATGATATGATTCTCTTTACTCAGTTCTGGTAAGCAGATAGCCGTTTCTTGTATTTGAACTGCTTTGCTGTTAGGCATCTCTTTGCACTGTTTGACACCTGCTTGTTCTCTGCCTTGCAGCGCTTCTGATTTCAGAGTTATCTTGCACTTTGCTGTTGCTATTTGCTGCTCTTTCAAAGCCTGGTTGTAACAGCCTCTGACATTATCACCCCATATGATGTATAGCTTTAGGTTGCATAGTAGCGGGGTACCTCTATTACCGGCCTTTACAGCAGGTTCTTGGCCAACGTTGTGTAGACTTCTTAGTGAAGCTTTTGTTATCTTCAAATGCTTTACACTGGCTGGAGTTGCAGTTTGACTCCACATATGCCAACCTCAATGCAGAACTTCGACTGAGGCACACGTGGCATGCATGAGCAGTGTGCTGGATCAAGGCAAACTCTCTGGGAGAGCACTGTCGATGTTCAGCCTTCTTATCCTCTATTTCGCCACCAGTTATAGCGTACTCCTCAGCCTGGGCACCCGTTAAAGACTACGCCACACACAAAGCTATATATTACATGTCTTTGTTGGTCTGTGTGTAACCGTGAACTCAAAATTCGAAACCTGCATTCACCTCACTATGCTCTCTAACACCTATGTCACATTTCTACGGAGTCCATCAGGAGCCAAGAGGGTTCCGTACTTGCTAACTCCCAAACATTACAATAGCCAGTATTTGGATTTGGATTTGGTTTTGTCCATGATTTCAGATAATTTTAGTCACAAAGAAGGTTTCGGACCTCCTCTGGTTCCCTAATTTGAAATAGCCTGTGCATTATGAATTTGTTGACAGCAGTCCAATTGTAAAAGGAAATAGCAGTTGTGCGGTATACTGCTTACAGGAGTGGTGATAATTTTGTTGCTGCTGGTTACAAATACTCAGATGAGCTTACCAGATATTGCGCTCGAGGGCAGCACATTTCACATATATGAACCATGCAGTGAGGAAAATGTGCCATATGTTGTTGAACACTGTGCACACCTTCAATTAGATAAGGGAATTACAGCATGAGGCTCCTGAAAGCAAATACATTGAAAAAAATCAATATGTGTAAAGGATTTCAGTGACATTTAAGTATCTACTGTGGGAAAAACAGTTTTTACCCGATTCCATCTTGCCAGCTATGGTTTGACATATGGATGGGTAATACGACCCACATTTGTTGAGATGGGATGGTGTAGATCTTCAAGCATTATTGGCTCAACCCTAATTTCTGCATCATGGCTGCAAACTTGTGCCAAAGGGGCATATTCGAGAAGATGAATGCAGGGAGAAAAGTTGTTGTGGCCATGAGTCACATAGGAAAGCCAGATGGCCCTACAATAGGCTCTGGATCAATTTCCTGGAAATTCCTCGCTGTAACCAGCTGAGGTACATCTTGGTCATTGTGTTTCAATTATCCATCTGGTTTGAGGCGTACCCCACTAGGAGATAGTACAGTCTAACAATGGCCAATCTACATTTGCTGGAAGTAATCCTGAGGTTTGGATGCCAGTTTATCTTGAATCATAACAAGGGTGTCACTTTAACCCTTTTGCTGCGGCGGCTATTCCGCCGCAGCGATAAAGGGGCGGGGCGGCCGCATGCTGGTGACAGAACTGCTCCGTCACAAGCCACGGTTGAGCTGTGCTGGTGACGGAGCGGTTCCGTCATGACCCGCCCCGCTCAATACAACTGCCGCGCAGGCGCGAAATCAGCGCCGCGCAGGCGCGGAAGCCGGGCCATGACGGAACCGCTCCGTCATCAGCACAGCCCAACCGTAGCTGATGACGGAGCGGTTCCGTCATCAGCAGGGGAGGGGTTAAGAACAAGGTGATGCACCTATTATGCACAGCCTTAGGCAGCGACCAAAAATTTCACTGCAGTTACAGAGAAGAAGTATCAGGAGTTGTAGAATGAGTAAACAAGATGATCATTGCAAAGTTAGCAAAAGTGTGTGCCTCAACATCTCTCAAATGGCCAAATGCACTCCCACTGGTATTCAACTGCATTCGGAGCACTGCAAGCAGCAGAACACTAGTCGACTGCCATGCGATACTAATGGGAATAGCCACGAGACTATCTTGTAAAAACTATAAATTACATAGTTCTGGACCACTGCAAAAGACTGGCTGATGTGGTACTATCAATCTCTCACCAGGTTGATTTAGTGACTAGAGCTGTGGGATCAACTATGTGCCATGATTTGAACCTTGGAGACTAGGTTCACATGAAAAAGCATCTTCATAAATCATACTTTAAGGAGTGCGGGTGAGGCTTGTACCAGGTCATTCTTGTAACTAACACCACTGTGAAATGTACCGGCTTACTGAATTGGATACAGGCTTCACAAATGAAAAAAGTGAGACAAGCAAGGAACAAGTGGAGTGAACATCCATTAATTCTCAAAGTCCAGCTCGATTAGAAGTTTCCAAAGCATCAGAAAAAGAAGATGAGGAACGAACTGAGGGTTCACAGAACCACTCAGCGGAACCACAGCCAGAACAACATTTAAGTGAAATCACAGAGTCCTTAGAATGAGATGCAACTGGAGAATGAAGATTGTGGCTCTGCATCTGTTGAGATTCCAGTGACTCCTAGAGATCTGAGGGAGATCAAACAGGTACAACCGCACAGCTGATCAACGATGATTCATGAGAGGCAGTAGGAGAAAACTCTGATTCCAAGAGCGAAACCAAGTCTCATGAGTTTGAATTGACCAGTACTTCGAAGGAAAAGGTGCATCACTAAGAAAAATGACCAATAACGGAAAACAGGATAAGAAAAATACTAACAAAGTCAAGGAGCTGAGAGACTATTAGAGAGAATGGAGAGCTACAGGAACGAGACGACAATGAACACGTGGAACTTAGTGACAGTGACTTGGATCAACCTGAAACCAAAGGATCAAAGAGATTGGAAAATCCAAACTGAAATTATTCAGATCCTGACTGGACATACTTCTTGACTAGAGATGCTGTTTCAAGTGATTTCCAGACTGATGTTGATGAGCCTCCATGAATCAAGAGACAGTAGTTGAGGAGTAAAAAACATGAGAAACTTGTAGAGCACCTCTGAAAAAAGATTTGAGACAATTTACCTGAGACCAATGGTTAAAGGACCGCTAAGTCCATAGGCATGCGGTTGACATAGTCAACTATCACTGTAGATCTCGAGATAGAGTAGGGATATTAGGATAGGAAGAAGAAAACTAACTTGACCCAAACTGAAGCAAAAGACTGATATTCCGTTCTGACTTGACTGTAATAAAATGTACATGGTGCAGAAGCACTGCAAAATTGTTCTTGTAGTTTTGGCTGATGCAATAGTAATTCCTGCAGTTGGCTTGCTGCTAAATTTCTAGCTGTTGGGGGAAGATACCTCACCTAATCATAGGGCTTCATCGGAGGGAGCTTGATATAGCTGTTTATTGAAATTAATGATAGTGATCGGTAGAAATTTACATTGGTTAGAATTCTAAAAATATTTTTGGCTATAATATTTATTTACTTGCTGAATTTATAAAGTAATGCATGTAGAAAACTGTTTTGTATGTTCTGATCTTCCTAAATCCGCAGCTGAAGGCTCAATCTACTGTCATCTTCCTTTGCCCTATGCATTTTAATATAGTGTATTTTTTAATCTGTTTTATCAGCTAGACTCAGTTAATTTGTGTTATTTTGTTTAGAGAATGTGCCTGTTACAAATCCTTGGAATATGTACATTCAGATGACTAATCACATTTCTCGATTTTCAAACTTTCATGAACAGGCGAGTAAACCAGAGCATATGGTGAGAGTGTTCTTGCCTCTTGCAATTCTAACTTAATTAACCCAATGTAAGTGAGTTTTTGCGCAAAATTAACTATGCCAAGAGGATCTTTGTAGGGGAACCTAATTAATGAAAGGATAAGAAAGGAAACGGAAGCTGCAGTAGACAGGGCGTAGGAAGGAAAGGAGAAAGGTAGAAAGAAAGATTTAGATCCACAGTTAAATCTGAATTTGCCAAAGAGAGGTAAACTATGCAGTGTTCAAGAACAAGAAGGCAAGAAGACAGTAGAGATTGTGGGTTGGAGTGAATATGACCACAAATATTTAGTAAAGTCTAATGTATTTGCAGGACACTGAGTAAACTTAAAGGGAATATATTATGTGTGTGGCAAATCTGCTTATTTTCAGTTGCTGCATAATTAGGTAGGTAGTTGTTATGCAGCTTTGGTCTTACCAAGGATCTATCACTCTGACAACCTAAAAGCAAGGAATGTCACTTCTCTGAAAAGAAGCAAAAGTAGTTTTGCACAAATTATGGGCAGTGTATTTCATGCATTAATTGCTTCAGTGGCAATAGTCCCAAACAATGTAAGGATTAGAAAGCTGTCAAATGTGGTCGATAGATGAGATACTAATAGAGCTGGTGCACTAATTGTGATTAACAAAGAGCTTCATGTAATGAGGGCTATGGTCATCCTGAACAGACTTGCTTCAGACATGATTCTTGCAAATGGAGAAGTTTTTAAGGTATTATGGGCCATATGTATCAAGCTAAATTGCGTTCGCAAACGCTGAAATTCGCAATTTTTTGTGCTATGTAGGTAAGTTTAAACCAACTCGCAAAATAAGGAATCGCTAAAATTGAGAATCCTTATTTTGCGCAAGCATTTAGAGAATCGCAATTTGCGATTCTCTAAATGCTATACTAGAAGGCATTGCAAATTGCGATCTTGCCTTAAGGAATCGCAAATTACCACCAACTTCAAGTTGGTGGTATTATGCGATTTCCTTTAAAAAATCACTTTTTTGATTTTTTTCAAGATGCAATGTGGCCCACATACATGGCTTTAAGGCATGTATGTGCGCCACATGTGCACACATGCACAATTCGGGTGTGCAACAGGGTGTCCTTTTGGCACCCTTGCAACCTTGAAATTGCATTCTCAATGTCTTCCCATTCATTTCTATGGGCCTCCTAGCCCATAGAAATGAATGGGAAGGTATTCCTTATTTGTGAATCTCAATTTGTGATTCGCAAATAAGGCATATGTAGGATTCGCAACATTTTTAGCAAATCTTACATACATTGCATTTTGCGATTCTCTAATTGCAATTCACACAGAATCGCAATTAGAGATTAGCAAAATTAGTTTTTGATACATAAAATAACCAGATTAACAACTTTATTGTGAATATCACGAATATCAGGGTTGAACTAAAAGAGCTGTATGTACATGCTTTTATGATAATTTTTTATCCTATGTAGTACATACAAAGACTCCAAAAGTGCTTGATGAAACTGGCACTTTGGAAGGAATATCTTCTGTGTTGAATTCCATTTGGAGAGGATTTGTCTAGGAGTGCTAACTCCCTCCTTCTGAAACCTCAGATCTTCCGCAAAAAGAGAACATGCCAACAAGCCTTCTCTGGTGCTGCACCAAAAATTTGGAACTCTCTTCCAACGGAAATCCGTAGAATCTCCTCCAAGGTTGCTTTCAAATTGGAAGCAAAAATATTCCTTAATGAACAAGTTTTTACCTTAACACTATGGACTACTGTAGCCATAATCGCTCTGTAAATACTACAGAATTGGTTAATAATTCTGTTTGTTACAATTGTGTTTGCCCCCCTTACTTCATTATGTATCATCACTCCCTTGATGTCATTTTATCATTGACTAACCCACCCTACGTTACCCCTGAATTATATAGGATCTGTTATGTTTGCACTATATGATTTTATGCCCATTAGCTTCCCCATTTTAGTCTGGTTATGTTATTTTTCCTTCCTCTCCTTCTAACTGTAAAGCGCTCTGATATCCTTCGGGATCAAGTTCGCTCTATATAAAACTTTAAAAAATAAATAAAATAAAATACTTCGATCTTACTAAATGGAACAGCATGTGCTTTCCTTTTCTTCAGAAGCTATAGAATAATTCAATCAAAGGTCAGGGCAACATTTTGGAGTAAAAAGCTGTCAGCAATGAGTGGAATAAAAAAGAAAGAGAATCGATGTGAAACATGAGAAACTACAAAGTGATCTGTATGCTGAGATAAAAGAGCTGGAGGAAACAAGACAGAAAATCCCAAGCTGATGAGGAAGTTTCCAAAGATCATTTTTGTGAGGATTCAGGGGCATCATCAAAGAGGGCTTGATATAGCTGTTTTATTGAAATGAATGCTTTGCAGTAATGAAAATGTGTACTTGTGCTAACGTAAGGCAGACTAGATGTTAGACACCATTTGTTATTTGACGTTTCATTGTACCACCTAAATTGCCTTGCATTTTCATGTCTCACTGGAATAAAAATTAAATACGCCCCACAGAGAAAGGCGTATACTTTCACAGACTGGTCTGAATAAAGTATGCAGTTGCTATGGAGAATTACATTATTTCAACTTTTCTGTTCCATGTGTAGACAATTGCTCATGGGAGGATCTATTTAATAGAATTACGAGACTAATGTTGAAAGTATTTAGTTGTAAATGTTTCTCTTTGGCTTCATTCTGTTTGGTTAAGGGCCTGTGAACCATGTACTAATATAGTGAATGTATTAAATCCTTTCTTTAGAACCCTATAAAAGAGAGTGATTTCATGATGTGGCCCTGAGCCTTTTCCCACTTGCTTTCGAAGGCGAATCTATCTTGGAATTCTTACCCAAATTAGACTCTGTGTTTTGATGTTCTGAACTTTCTTTAGTTCTTGATTGAATCTGTACTTTAAATGAGCTTTACACTCTAATTTATTGACTAATTGATTTTGACTATTTTAACTATTTTGGCAAAAATCCGTAAATAAAACCTTTCAGGTTGAGACTCCATTGTCTGCCATTCTTGTAGTACTAAATGCTTTCCACGTTTTGGTTATTTGAAATTGCACCTTTGACTTCTTAAGGATGAGACGAGTCCACCAGGGCTCACCAAAGTCCGTCTAGTGATTACACCACTCGTGATCCATCAAGGAGTGCTTTGGGGCAAGATTGAATGGGTTTTGTGCACCCTCACATCGAAGACTGAAGCCCAGATGTTATAAGAATTTGCCCAATTGCAAAATTAGGTTACGACAAGTAAAGTCTCACAAGGGTAATGACTTTCCAGCAAAACTTTATTTTGCACTGTAAATGTGCACAAATAGTACTTTGCATCACACTGTGTCAAAGAGACATACTAGGATGCAATTTGGGCTTACCAGTGCAAACACCCATCGTTTTTTACGCAAAGCCTGATGTACTCGGATGGGCAGACTGAGCTTTGCCTCAAAAACATAAGGCTTCCTTGAAGCAGGCATTAACAAGCATTTGGAAAACCAATAGGTCAAACCTGTCTGAATGCTATTGTGCTTGCCAATGTCTTTTAGTCATGTTATATAGCAGCTTGGCTGTGCAGCATGACAAAAAGGCAAGTTGTTTTAAAAAAAAGTGCTATAAAGTGGCCAGCACTGGCCACGCCATAGGGCTTTTTTATAAGTTGACTTTTATCCATGTGGCACAGCCCCATTGCAGTACTACATGGCTAAAAACCAGTAGCTTTCACGTAGGCAAGACCTATTGGCTTTGCCAATGCTTTTTCTCATTTTGCAGTCACACTTGCCACTCTATGCACCTGTTTATTTCACTTGTGCTGAATGATTGTTCAGCCTAACTCTTGCAGCTGATAAAGGCGGTATTCTGGAAGTCATGAGTCCGGGCACACTTTTTTTCCCTTCCTTCCTTCCTCTACAAAAGTGATATATATATATATATATATATATATATATAAAAACAGTGAAGAAGCATCCGAATTGGAATCCCTATTGACTCCTTGGAGGATCCCCCGTGACTCTCTGCAACTCCAACAGTTGCAGCATCATACCTTTTTGTTGTATTTTGACCACTGAGAAAATAATGCATCCCTAAAAATATTAATAATAAACAAAGCGTTACTTGAACTGCCACTCGTTATGTTATGTTTAAAAGATTTATAGAGTGCTTGTATACCCCAAGGTGTTTTTGCTCTAACTGCATTTTAAAAAGCCACTTTTAAAGCTCCTTAATGAAGAATATCAGGGTGGGCAAGGCCCTGATATGAGGAGAAAGGCTGTTCCAGAGCTTGGTCGTTCCCATGATGAAGCTACTTCCTCCCCAGTTCATTTTTCGGAATCTAGGGACCACCAATTATTTGGCTCCTAAGGAGAGCATAAGTCTGCTATGTATGTCCCACTCAAAGATGTGCTTAAGGAACTCTGGACCAGTATTGTGTAAAGCCTTGTGTGTAGTGCAAAGTGCTTTGAACTTGATGCAACTTCTTACTGGAAGCCAGTGTAACTTATGGATATCCTGAGAAACAGATTGAAATTTGGGAATTCCTAGGAGAAGCTGTTGGACGCGTTTTCCACCATCTGAAGCCTTTTTAGATACTTTTTGTACATGTTCATATATATGCTATTGCTGTAGACTATTTTTGGTACCACTAAGGCGATGATGATTTCTTTTTTGGTGCTGGCTGGGATAAAAGGAAGAATTATTTTGATTATCCCAAGGGTCTAGAATGAGGAGTAGACAGTAGCTTTAACCTGGCTTCCAAAGTTCAGCTTGTCAATTTAAACTTCTAAGTTCTTGGACATGGGGATGGGGATTGGATGGAGGCCTAGTTCTTCCAACCACCAGGAAGGGGCCCATGCTGGCGAGAGGTACCAAACAGTGCCACGTCTGTCTTTTTCTGAGTTGAGATTCAGGCAGTATTTTTGATCTATGAACTGATTGCACGCATACAGATAAGGAAGCGGGTGGAGACTTTGGCATCATTATTAAAAGCTGACACAACTATATGCGTGTCATCAGCATAGGAAGTTAGGGAGAATTCAAACGTTTTAATCAGGGTAGCCAGTTCTGAAATGTGTACATTAAATAGTGTTGGACTGAGCGCTGATCTCTGTGGTAGGGAGAAAGGGGAGGATTCATAGTGGCCTAGGGCAACTGTTTGTAGTCTGCCTGACCAAAGATTCTCAGTAAGGCCAAGGCCTTATCCTTGACTCCTAGTTCTCCCTGTCGATTGATCAGCAACTTGTGATTGACCGTATCAAAGGCTGCCAACAAATTGAGGAGAATAAGAGCTGTGGCACCTCCCCTGCCAAGCACAGCCCTTATCTCCTCCATGGCTTTGATCAGGGCAGTTTCTGTACTATCCCCAGATATGAATCCAAATTGTGTAGGATCCAGCAATTGGTTATCTAGAATGAAATGGTCAAGTTGCATGTTCATTACTTTCTCCACTGTCTTTGCAGAGAGTGGGAGGTGGGAAATGGGTGATAATTGTTGAGGTTGGCAGGGTTCAGACGGTGTTTCTTTATGAGGGAGGATGGAAGCTCTTTTCCATTGGCAGGGGAAGACTCCCATGATAAACATGGAATTAAAAACGGACGAGAGATTTTTTCCTATTACATCAGATAACAGCTTTAGAGTTGTGGGAGGACAGGGGTTTAAAGAAGAGCCAGACTTGGCACTGATAACCATTTTTACGTCTCGCCTACGCAATGTGCATGCCCTGCTTAGGAGGGCCTTTAGCCGTCGCCCTTCTCATTTTCAAGCACACATGGTGCGCATGCTAATTGGCTGTTGCTCGCTACCGCAACGCGCTGGAGCCACAAGCACAAGTTGAAAGCAGCTGCTGCTTGTTTCAGCATTGTCCCCCCCCCGCCCCTGTCGCGGGTCAAAGGCTAATTGGCACAAGCATTGACAAAATAAACAGACCTGTCTGAGTTTATAATCACTATAAGAGGTGATCCTGCACACCAAAGGTTAATCTAAGTAATCACAATGTTAATATTCTCAAGCTAGTTTAACAAAAAGTTATGTGTGCTCCCACACATAAGGGATTAGCCCAGGGTCCCTAATGCTGTATGCAGAATAGAGAAACAGTGGAAACCACCGTCTGCGTGGTGCACTACTTGAAAGACAGTAAATGTCTCAAAATAGAATTAACACACTTCTTGAATGTATTCAAAACGTTATATTTTGAAATTATTCTTGAAAGTAAACATTGCTTATTCGTGAAACAATCTAAATATTTTGCATTGAACACAATGCTATGCCATATTGCAATCTCATATTTGTAAAATACATAAATCTCAAGCAAAACAAACATATGTAATTTAACAATTTCTTTAGCATCAATCCCAATCCCAATGCATTTTGGGTTTCTCCGAACCCTTCTTCAGGGGTTGAGTGCTTTAAACAGAGAACATTTTCGAATCCTGGCGTCCTCTTTCCAGACCTACAACGCAATATGTGAAAGGCCAATCACTCACCAATGGCAAATGTTTCTGAATTTATACATGACAAGATTGTAACAAAATTGTTAGTAGGATTTGCACTCAAAGAACAGAAAAATACAGTGAAATATAAACCATGTAAATCCCTGAAATACCCATGTGCGCTCATATAGTATCAATCCTATTATCCATGTGAAAAACAACCAAAGCATGCCACTGCATGACAATCATTGCCCCCAGTGTGCTTGTGAACCCTTTTTGGGAGTGTCATAAAACATTTAGCTTGACCCCGAAAGGGCAAATCCAGACCTCTTTCAGAGAGCTTACCGCAATCAAAATGCAGATAACTGCGAACCGAAATGTGGGAAACTACGAGCTTTTCGTTGATATTCAACTGTAACATAAATATTACAGCAAAGAGTAAATGTCCAGTCATAAAAGAAAAATGAATCTACTGTCTATGTACACAAACCTCTAATGTTCGCCCCTGGCAGACTTAAACATGGTTTACCCGAATGTATGTTGATAATCTCTTCAAACCTTCTTTATTTTAAAAAGAGAGGATCTGTTCAAAACAACTCCAAAATTGAAAAGAAACGACAGGTGTTTGTTTTAAAATTTTCAGCCCAGGCATCACAGATTAATAATATCATTAAAAAACAATGGGAAATAAAAGAACATGAACCAGATTTTGGAGGATTTTTTTCAAGATGCACCGTTGTTTGCTCACAGCAGATCCAAGAACTTATGTGAAATGTTAAAAACTCCAAATAATTTCAGTAAGCAGCAACACAAGGGCATGAAGAAATGCTTAAACTGTGGGCAATGTGGCAATGTCATAGTAGGGGACGTATTTACCCATCCTCATACAGGCCAGAAAATTACACTGAACCATACTTCGGATTGTAATACTGAGGGGGTTTTTAAGCAATAAAATGCCTGTGTGCGCTAGTGTACATACACAGAACTAGTCGTAAGATCAAGACTAGAATAGTGGAACATAAAAGCAGAATCCGAAATCAAAACACCACTTCAACGTTAGTAGTACACTGGTTAAATGCCACGCACAAAATACCCCAATTGAGGTACACCATTTTAGAAAAGATTTATCCCCAGTCAGGTGTTGACACAAACATTACCTTGGCACGAAGAGAAACATATTGGATACAAATGTTGGGTATGATTAACCCAGGGGGTTTGAATGACCATTATGTATTACTATGCTTTTTGTAGAGTGATGTAATATAGCTAATACCTAGTACCACCTGTTTTTGTACAGGATTTGCACTCATTTCTTCATTTTCTTTTTTGTGTTCACCACACACTGAATAGATCAATAAGAATAGGGCAAAAATAACAAATATGCTTTTTTCATTGGTGATAAACTGGATTCAATTCACTTAGGATTGTCAACTCAGGTTTCTCGAGGGCACACAACCCTCTACATATATGGTTACTAGGAGCTTGTTCTTGCATTTGAAATTTTCGGAGAGTTTAGTTTCGTGTTTACAACTTTGTAACTGTCACGTAGTGTTGTTTTAGGCAGAGATGCTTGAGGAGATTGGGGATGGTTGCCCCTGTAGATTAACCACTAAGGTGCCTCAAAGGGCACGATGTTAGAAAAGGTAGTGACTTCAAGTACAGAGTTGTCATGTACGGTTATGTCTTTGCAATAAAGTTTTATTAAAACCAGGAAACAGCTCTATAGAGTACGAGGACACTTTCCCCTTTAAATAGATCACGTAATTTTGAGCGATGACTACGCGCGTATGCACGTTCGAGACAGCGTTCTCTGATACGGGAAGCAGAAGCTCATCGCGCAATAACCACTCCATGCATCAGTTAGCGTAAAAGGCCATTTTATTAGGACAGAGATGACAGCCAAAATTAACATAACGTCATTAACAATTAACAATCCCCCAAAACATCCTGCCTCTTAACCATCATCCACTCACGTACTCCAATTGCCACTCCCAATTCACATCACGACCTCTTCACGTATACCATTCACTTCCCCTTTTCACTTCCAAACTTCACCATCATCTCCATCCATCGCACTCCCGTCTACCACACCCCCATCCTGCACCTGTAACCCCCTTCCCGGAAGGGTGATTCTGCCCGTCATGGACTCCCCACCCCTCCCAGATCCCGCCACCCAGGGAACCCCCGGTGGGCGGTTACCTGCCCCACCAATCGTGCACCTTTCGCGCTCAGTCACGCCTACACCATATTGGCTCATTCGATAGAAAACTGATTAAGTTCCATAAGATAGTACGCATTTCCCATGTGTGAAAGGTGCACGCCATCGTCGCGAAAGAGAAGGGGCTCTTCCAGTCTGAGCCTGACATGAGCCAGCACTTTAACCCCATGATCAGCACAAAAGAGTCTCATGGCCCTGTTCAATTTCCTGCGGGCCCTTTCAACTGCCGCGGGCTTAAGAGCACCCCTCCATATCCGTCGTGGTATGAACTCAGTCCAAACAATACAGGCGCCAGCCAGATTGCTCCTCATTGCTTCCAAGTCCCTCTGCATCAAGTGTAACAAAGACACCCCCGACTGCTTCACTAAGTCATTTTCCCCCAAGTGGAGAACCAGCATGTCCGGGCAGCCCAGCTGTGCTACTTTCTTCGTAAGCCATGGTAACAATTCGCCCCATCTCATTCCACTCTTACCCCACCATTGGACCTTATGATGACTGCTCCTCAGGCCCAGGCTACGACCATATACCTGCCTGTCCGCATATTTTGAGGCCCAGTGTACAAAAGAGTGTCCCACGATCCAGGTGACCGTCTTAGCCCCTGGCCCCCGAACGCAACCTATAAAGAGAAAGAGATTAGTACCACAGTAAAACAAGGTGGAAAAAACTACTGTAGCCGCCAAGGCTAGCCCGCGCCCACACTCTACTTGCGCACATAGCGTTCACAGCATCGAGACCGCCAACGACCAATCCGCCGAATCTCTTCCCACGACCAACCTAACCCCGCCGCGGCCGTGGCTGCCCCAATTCGAAACGAACGTGTGCCAAAACGCGCCGGATCCCTGCCAAGCCTCCGCAAAGCCAACCTCAACACCGCCAGCAACTGAAAGGACTTCAAACGCCTCATGGAAGTACGCACGAAGATCTCACCATCTGACCTCTGCACTCACCCACAGAACCCTCGCCAGTCACGCACCGGGCACACGTCCGCACAACTGCTCTCTGCCAACCACACCCATTTACCACGACCAACCTGGTCCGTCTTGGAACGTCCCAACCAAATGCCCAGCCGGGCCCCATCCAACCGCACATCTGCAAACACCCGCCCCAGCGCCCCGCGTACCCCCAACAACTCTGACACCCGAAATGCCCCAAAAAACATTCACACCATGCATAAGCGGAACAACGCCACTTCATCCCTGTCATAACAGCAAAACGGCAACTCCCCCAAAATTCTGTCCAACAATTCAAACGTAATCGCCTCACGAGGCAACTCCCCCCTCCCCCCTCCGCCCTCACACATCCCCAACCTTTCAACATACGACTCAGCAGATCCATCCTAGCCGGATCAAAACCCATATAGACCATGCTGTAAAAAGAAATGCCTGCCAACTTGCCGGCAATCGTCGTCTGAGACAAACCCCTGTCCATGCAGTCCAGTACAAATCGCACTACCCCTTGCCCGCTTGCCTCCTTGGGCATCCTCCAAGCACCTTTCTTTCAACCCAAAAAGGCCCCAAACTCAGACCACGCCAACCTGTACGAGCGCCTAGTGGACTCGGCTATAGATTTTTCAACCAAACCCACCACTCTCATTCCCCCCATGCCCAGATACCCTCCAGCACCTTGGTCTTGCAAGCCTCTGCTCCCGGAGCCATCTTCCTGAAGCGCTGCCACTGCGAACGAGATAACGCATCCGCAATTTCATTACTTACGCCAGGCACATGTTGCGCGCGAAAAAGCACATTGAAACGCAAACACAGCAGCATGAAACTTCGTAGCAAGCACAGTACTCCCAGGTCTTTTGCTTTCTGATTGTTCACCAAGTCCACGACTGTCATGTTGTCAACATGGAACAACACCAACCTGTTCTGGAATTCCGGGCCCCATACCAACAGCGCCACCAACAGTGGGAAGAATTCCAGGAACGCAATGCTCCTGCCGTGGCGCAGCCAGTGAGCCGGCCACTGCTCTGCACACCAACGGCCGTCCCAGAAAACCCCGAAACCAGCCGCTCCCGCCACGTCCGAGTTGAGTTGTACCTGCAACACCATTCTGTCCCACGCAAAGTCCAAGGAGACACCATTGAAGTCTTCCAGAAACACCAACCACACCCGCAAGTCAGACCGCACTCCCAGCGTGACCCTGACCCTGTGATGAGGGAGAACCGCCCCCGACATGGACATGCCGAGGCGTCTACAAAACGTCCTCCCGGCCCTCACCACCCTGCAAGCAAAGTTCAACAGTCCCAGCAAACGTGGTACCAACCTCAACTCAATCTTGCGTGCAACGAGCACCTACCTCAAAACCTCCTGCATCTCCGCCACCTTCTGCAACGGCAACCACGCCTGCCAAGCCACTAAGTCCAATTCGATTCCCAAAAAGGTAAGACAGTAACTAGGCCCCTCCGTCTTCTCCGGCGCCAAAGGCACCCCAAACTCTTGTGCCATCTGCTGAAATTGGCCCAAGGCCTTTCCACGCTCTCCCGTCTGACCCACTCCAACAAACAAGAAATCATCCAAGTAGTGAGACACCAATTGACAAGAAGGTCGATTGCAGAATCCTTTATTGAAGCCCCAGCAGGCCCCAGTGGATCCCGGATTGTACTGCTTTCCGGCTGCCCCTGACCACACCGCCTGAGCTCCGTGTCCCCCGGCAACGCCTGACCCACCCGCCCCAGATTGGGTGGGGCGCGACTGAAAAGACCGATAGGTGACTGGGAGACCACTGGTCGTAAGCGTAGAAGCCGCCGCCTGCGTCGAGGACATCCACTGAACCCAGAGTTCCTGGTCAACGTCCCCCCACGGCTTGTCCGAGTTAACACTAATCCTGGCGCTGAACTCCTCGTCATAGCTCAACCAGGCAAAACCCCCAAAATGCAACTGCGCCTTCCGAATCACATCCATATACTTAAATAGAGCAATCGCCCTATCCGCGTGCTTCTCACAATAGATACTCGCATAGATCAAAAAGGCTGACGTCCAATTCTCCATCGTCACCGGCACTCTCGGCCGCCTGGTCAACTCCCACTCCTCCTCCTTAGACCCTTCCTTCGCCTGAATCTCTCTGTGCAAGAGTTTAAAAACATCAACATATTCATGTTTCCAAATCCGCGCCTTCGTCTTCTCAGATAAGTGAGACCCGAGAGGCATAGCCATACCCATGTACAGTAACTTCTTCCGAACTTTCCCAACCCCATCATCCTTTCCCCCATTGTCGTCTGACTTATCCGTCTGTGCACTGGCCATCACGACCTGCTTCTTACCATCCATCGAAGCCGGCCCGCTCCACCTGAGGCCCCAAAATCCCACACAGACCCGTCCCCCACACCCACCGACCGGCAGGCCTTCTTCCTCTCTCCATTCGCCCCCATGCCCCCAAGCGTCCCACCAAGCGCCCTCACCTGATAAAGTTGCAGGGGCGTCCTGTTCAGTCCTCCGTGCGTCCGCCGGCTTCACAGCCCCTCTGCTGGCCCGACTGGCGCCAGCCTGTGCCTCCGGGAAAACTCCTGGCTTGTCCATTGCTACTCTACCCTTCCCCCAAGTCACAGCCTCTCGCACCTCACCTTCCTCCAACTCATCCTCTTCATCCTCATAGTCCAACACCTCATCCTCCATCAACTCACGCACCTCAGTCACCACCCTCTTCGCACCGTTCACTTGCACTCCAGGCACAAACTCGCACTCCAACATCGCCGGTGCCCGCTCCCTCGGTGGAGGGCAGGCCGCCGCGGACCCCCCTGCTGCTTCGTCCCGGCATTTGGAGGCCGTCTTGCACCCCGCCGGCCCACCCTGGCCTCTGCCAGCTGCACCTGCCGGCCTGTCCCCCCCTCCCCCTGAGCCGTATGCGCCCGGGGAGGCCCCAGTGCCACCAGGTCTCTGCGCCGCCAAGGCAGTCCCTGACCCCTCTACCAAGACCCACTCCGCAACAGCCCCAGGAACCCTTACCTCCAGGCCAGTGTCAGACCTCCCCCCACACGCAGGTGCCGGGGCCCCATTGCCCCCGAGCACTTCACCCGCCTTCGCCTCCCTGGCAGCACATAAGCGTTGCCATTCACTCTTCGCCTCTTCAATAATGCGACGCTGGTCGCAATAACGCTCCTCCGCAGACATGAGCTCCCACCTAGCGTACCATGACCCCTGCCTCTCCAAGTCCCCAAAGGGACCCTTCCCTGACGGGGGTGCCGTGGGGGTCCCCCTCCCAGACCCCAATCCCCTTGACTGTTGTGCCTTCCGTGGTCCTTTGCCCTTGGACCCCTGCGCCTTGACCACACCCTTCTTACCCTTTGAAAGGTCCACTGGCTGCACTGGCTGTCCCCCAGCAAGGCCCCCTTCCTCCTCCCCAGATTCCTCTTCCATCAGCATGAGGGTGAAATCCTCTCCAGCCACCTGCTCCCAGTCTCCCAGGTCCTCCTCCCCACTGCCCTCACTGCTCTCCCTATAATCCACTAGCTGGCCCCCCCTACTGACCCCCCAACCAGTGGAGGCAATGGGATCAAGTCCATATGGGTGTCCCCTTCAGGCTGCACATGGGCCCTGAGCCCCTCCCCAGAGCCACCCTCCCGACCCAGTACCACACTACTGTCTACATCGCGAGCAGGGAGGCTCAGCCGCCTCCCTCCGCGTTTTGCGCCATCCTGCTCCTTCTTGCCCCTCCCTGCCCTGCCACACCTCCTCGAGCCCCCAGTGGGTCATCTAAGCAAGCGGCGACGGCCGCGGAAACCCCCGCCGAAGCAGCCCTCTGAGGTCGGGTCATCCCGACCCATGCCTGCTCCAAAACGCCGGGCTGGAGGAGGTCGGCCCTCCCAGCCCGGCCAAGTACCTGCAAGGCCGCCCGCACCGCCGCAGCATCGGGCGTTCCATGCCGACACACTCCGTCACCCCTACGCTCGAAAATGAAGCCTGTATGAGCCGCAACACCAGGGCACTAGTGGCGACGCACTCCACAATAAATCACTCCCCGCCTATGCTAACTACCACACGCCACACCTCAACAAACTAACCTAATCCCTGAGGCACTGGGGTCAGGAAGAGGAAGTCCTTCCCCTCCTGTCCCCTTAAGTAACCTCCTAAACCACCCCACCCCTTACCTAACTTCCTGCCCGCCCGTCCTATCGTGCGAATACCCCGGGGAAAAGACTGGTCTGCCGACCTGCTTTCCCCAGGGGCCGCATTGCAGGTACGGGGGAGCATAGGGTAGACTGT